>NC_090651.1:9640004-9805004 GCF_040937935.1 Hyperolius riggenbachi | reverse complement strand
CAGATATCACCATCAGACCCACTAAGTGTTTTTAGTATTTCCATGGGAAGTAACTGAGACAAGCTTTTTACAATGAGTGTTAACCGCAAACATATCCCAAGCGTTGCTTTCATGACGTGGTGAAGAGATCTGTGCCATGAGAGGTCACGTGTTGGCTCGAGGTCTTTCCTCATTTTCTGCTCCCCACGACGGAAGTAATCAGCTAGAGAAAATGTTGTCAACATGACAAAGACAGCAATAAAAACATGTCTGATTATGGTAGGGCCTGGTCCGAATATTTCTATTAGCTTTTTCTATTTTTCTTTTTCAGGAGATGTTCTCACTTCTTTCCTGATGGCGATGTAGGCTCCATGAACTGAGACTCCAAGGAAAGGAAGGTGTATCGGGTGTTCTGAGGAAAGGAAGGTGTACCAGGTGTTCTGAGGAAAGCGAGGTGTATCGGGTGTTCTGAGGAAAGGAAGGTATACCAGGTGTTCTGAGGAAAGCGAGGTGTATCGAGAGGTGTACCAGGTTTTCTGAGGAAAGAAAGGTGTATCGGGTGTTCTGAGGAAAGGAAGGTGTACCAGGTGTTCTGAGGAAAGGAAGGTGTACCGGGTGTTCTGAGGAAAGGAAGGTGTATCGGGTGTTCTGAGGAAAGGAAGGTGTACCAGGTGTTCTGAGGAAAGGAAGGCGTACCAGGTGTTCTGAGGAAAGGAAGGCGTACCAGGTGTTCTGAGGACAGGAAGGCGTACCAGGTGTTCTGAGGAAAGGAAGGCGTACCGGGTGTTCTGAGGAAAGGAAGGTGTATCGGGTGTTCTGAGGAAAGGAAGGTGTACCAGGTGTTCTGAGGAAAGGAAGGTGTACCAGGTGTTCTGAGGAAAGGAAGGTGTACCAGGTGTTCTGAGGAAAGCGAGGTGTACCAGGTGTTCTGAGGAAAGGAAGGTGTACCAGGTGTTCTGAGGAAAGGAAGGTGTACCAGGTGTTCTGAGGAAAGGAAGGTGTATTGGGTGTTCTGAGGAAAGGAAGGTGTACCAGGTGTTCTGAGGAAAGGAAGGTGTACCAGGTGTTCTGAGGAAAGCGAGGTGTATCGGGTGTTCTGAGGAAAGCGAGGTGTATCGGGTGTTCTGAGGAAAGCGAGGTGTATCGGGTGTTCTGAGGAAAGGAAGGTGTATCGGGTGTTCTGAGGAAAGGAAGGTGTACCAGGTGTTCTGAGGAAAGGAAGGTGTATTGGGTGTTCTGAGGAAAGGAAGGTGTACCAGGCGTTCTGAGGAAAGGAAGGTGTACCAGGTGTTCTGAGGAAAGGAAGGTGTACCAGGTGTTCTGAGGAAAGGAAGGTGTATCGGGTGTTCTGAGGAAAGGAAGGTGTACCAGGTGTTCTGAGGAAAGGAAGGCGTACCAGGTGTTCTGAGGAAAGGAAGGCGTACCGGGTGTTCTGAGGAAAGGAAGGTGTATCGGGTGTTCTGAGGAAAGGAAGGTGTACCAGGTGTTCTGAGGAAAGGAAGGCGTACCAGGTGTTCTGAGGAAAGGAAGGCGTACCAGGTGTTCTGAGGAAAGGAAGGCGTACCAGGTGTTCTGAGGAAAGGAAGGTGTATCGGGTGTTCTGAGGAAAGGAAGGTGTACCAGGTGTTCTGAGGAAAGGAAGGTGTACCAGGTGTTCTGAGGAAAGGAAGGTGTACCAGGTGTTCTGAGGAAAGGAAGGTGTACCAGGTGTTCTGAGGAAAGCGAGGTGTACCAGGTGTTCTGAGGAAAGGAAGGTGTACCAGGTGTTCTGAGGAAAGGAAGGTGTACCAGGTGTTCTGAGGAAAGGAAGGTGTATTGGGTGTTCTGAGGAAAGGAAGGTGTACCAGGTGTTCTGAGGAAAGGAAGGTGTACCAGGCGTTCTGAGGAAAGGAAGGTGTACCAGGTGTTCTGAGGAAAGGAAGGTGTACCAGGTGTTCTGAGGAAAGGAAGGTGTATCGGGTGTTCTGAGGAAAGGAAGGTGTACCAGGTGTTCTGAGGAAAGCGAGGTGTATCGGGTGTTCTGAGGAAAGCGAGGTGTATCGGGTGTTCTGAGGAAAGGAAGGTGTACCAGGTGTTCTGAGGAAAGCGAGGTGTATCGGGTGTTCTGAGGAAAGGAAGGTGTACCAGGTGTTCTGGGGAAAGCGAGGTGTATCGGGTGTTCTGAGGAAAGGAAGGTGTACCAGGTGTTCTGAGGAAAGGAAGGTGTACCAGGTGTTCTGAGGAAAGGAAGGTGTATCGGGTGTTCTGAGGAAAGGAAGGTGTACCAGGTGTTCTGAGGAAAGGAAGGTGTACTGGGTGAGTCTGATTCATAATTGTTTGCTTATGCGATAGTAATAAATACTATACTAATCAGAGTAGTTTCTGAAGTGATTCACTTCAGAAGTGATCCCTAAGCATACGGAGTCAACTTCCAAACTTTAACGTTATAGGATAACAGGATCCTAATACGAGACAGAGCAAGATCCTCCACAACATGTGAAGATGACTTAACAGAGGCGCCAGTGTAGAGCAAAATTATTTAAAACTGTTTAAAAAGGAGGTAGTGGTGGACTTACCTCCCCAAAAGGCTGAACAGTCAGTTAATTGGGAAAAATTCTGTTTATTTGTGACTCCAGTAATTGCAATGCGTTTCGCGTGTCAAAGCCCGCTTCCTCAGGCTATAGCTAGAGCACTGTAATTCGGCCTCAACATGTATAAGTGCCTCCAGAGGCTGAACTGCAGTGCTCCTGCTATAGCCTGAGGAAGCGGACTTTGACCCGCGAAACGTGTTGCAATTACTGGAGTCACAAATTATTTTGTTTAAATGATTTTACTCTCCATTGGTACCTCTGTAAAGTCATCTGCACATGATGATCTAGTCCACCCTTGGTGGAGGGGTGTTACCCCAATTTTTCTTCCTGTCTACAGAGAGCAAGTTTTTACCCGAGTGGGGAAGGGTTGTCTCCCCACACACTGATACAGTGGTGAAATTTGGCCCTGGGCATTTTCTTTTCTTTCTAAATCATAGGTGCAAAGGATGCTGGGGGATTGATGTCATAACTCCACCCCTTATTTCCATGTGATCTAATCTAGGCAGGCAGACAGACATCTGAAATTAAGAATTATAGCAAACAGAAATGATAAGACAGGCGGCAGCAGTTTTCCTGTGTCTTCTCTCTACTACACACTGTGAAAAGAGAAGTAATTTGATCCAGGCAGGCAGAGAGCAGGGGAGGGAGGGACAGAGAGCAGGGGAGGGCGGGGGAGGGGAGGACCCAATGCTGAGGGGTACTTTAGAAATAAGGAAGTGCTACTACAGATATAGATGTGAATCTGTTCTGTCCACTATGATGTATCAGATGTAATTATTATATGTTCATCTAACTGTGCACAGTGCATAGACCACATATACGTATTGCCATTCAAACCTTTTCTTGGCTGGAGGTGCTCTTTAAAAAGATAGTGGGAGGAGCCACAACTACTATCTTACCTTGGTCTACATTTCAATCCTTCTCTGTGCAATAATATAAAAGTGAGAGGAGAGGGAGGAAACATCTCACATAAAAAATTGCTGTGTCATGAATTTTAATGAGGAAAATAGAATGGATTGGAGCAGTTAAAGGACCACTATCGTGAATAAAGAATGCAGTTAAAACCTGACAGAACCGACAGGTTTTGGGCCAGTCCATCTCCTCATGGGGGATTCTCAGAGTTTTCTTTGTTTTCAACAGCATTTCCTGAACAGCAATTGCAAAGTCTAACTGACAAAATAGTGTGCAAGTGATTAGGGAGGCTGGCTGGTATTTTACTATTTTGGCTGCTGTTCAAGAAATGCTGTTGAAAACAAAGAAAACCCTGAGAATACCCCCCCACACACACACACACACACACACACCCATGAGGAGATGGACTGGCCCAAAACCTGTCAGTTCTGTCAGATTTTAACTGCCTACTTTTTTTGCTATAGTGGTCCTTTAAGGTGGCCATGAACGCACCAGTTACTGGTTTGATAAGCCCAAATCAATACTGAGTTCATTCTGTTGGATATTTAACAAGAAAATGATTCCCAGTATGAAGGTTTTCTGGTCTTGTCCAGATCCAACGTCCCCTTTCCGAACCAGCATATTCCATTGTCAGCACTATAATCTGGCTGGGAACAACGATAGCCAATCACTTATTCTCAGTTATAGAACAGTAGTCCTTATGCCCCGTTATACTGTGTTTATGGAGTTTTATTATTTTCTGTAATCTCTGTGATTTTTCCAAACTGCCATCTCTTGTCACATTTATTGCATTGCATGGGGTGCACTACCTTTCTCTGGAGGTAACCATGTTTAACATGGTCGAGAGTTCACGCTAAAGTGGGTCGAAAAAAGTAAATTTAGGTCTACCACATTAGTTTGAAAATATCTCCAAGGGGAAAAGTTAATGGGATAAAGCAGGTGTCTTAAAGAGACACTGAAGCGAAAAAAAAAATATGATATAATGAATTGGTTGTGTACTATGAATAATTACTAGAAGATTAGCAGCAAAGAAAATATTCTCATATTTTTATTTCAGGTATACAGTGTTTTTTCTAACATTGCGTCATTCTCTAAAATGTGCAGATTACACAACACTCTGCATTCAAAATGATTCTTTCAGAGCTGTCTGTGAACGAATGACCTCTCCTCTGGTAGATAAAAAGAAAACTGTTCACTTACAGTTGAGATAATAAAAGTCAGAAGACAGCCCTCTCCACGACTTTGAAAGTCGTAGAGATTAATGGCTTTTTTGCATAGAGATAACAACTGGAGTTTCTTAACTCTTCCTGTACTGGAAACAATTACACTGATGTATCTGATCTTAATGTTTTATTTCTTAGCTGTGCTACACATACAAATCATAATATCATAATTTTTTTTTCGCTTCAGTGTCTCTTTAAAGTAGGTTGAAACTGCAAATTTAACTTCTGCTCTAAAATAATAAACACAAAAAAAATGGAACAGCAATTAGTGAGCAAATAAAGGGTAGAACATTCTCTGCTCCCCCTCCCCTGGATACAGCAGAAGCTTTGCTGCATTGTTTATACTGCTTAGTGCACCTCCAACACAATCTTACAATTCTGGGCAACAGCAATGTTATCAGTTAGGGTCAAAGTGAAGTGAAAAGTTGGAGTATTAACCCTTCCAGTAACTTGGAAACCGGTCATTTGTTTTTAGCTATTTGTTTTCATGCTGTGTTTAATGCTTTAGACCATAGATGAAATTTAAGCTTCCTCCCACTTTAAGTCACTTTCTGAAAACTTTTCTGCTTTACACCAGGATTTGCGAAATAAACATTTCAAACATTTTCTTGCTAAAGCATCAACATTAAAATTTATGAAAAGAATACACATATTTCAGCACACACATGACAACTCTGAAGTAGTTTGATCCAAAACAGTATATTAATAACATTTTATTTCTTACAGTGCATATGTGTGAGACTGAAACTGGTGATGACTATAAAATCTGTAAAAACAAAATGATTGAATGTGACTGCGCCTGCAGACATATTTGCCAACGCAAGTGACACTCTCTCAGATGATTATACTTGTGAATTCTGATGTCGTTATATCAATCCAATGTGTGACTGATCCTGCCAACAACTTCTCTGAGCAGCTGTGCAAACATCAGGTTCGGTTTGAGTTGGCGCTTAAAGACCGTTATACCGGTGACGTCTTCTCCTGTGTTTCTGAAGGGATAAAAAAACGTGTTGCACTGTTGTGCATAAAATGCACCCGAGGCGATATGTAGCATGATGAGATAAACATGTGTATGTACAGTACAAAACATACTAATAACCAGGCTGTTTTACTTTGCTGCCTGGAAGAGTTAATATCTAGGCATAGAAGTGACATCTTCTGTCTTGTCGGTAGCTTGTCAGGAATATAGTAAACATCACTTATAAGCTAATTACAGCCATAAAAGTTTTCCTGGCAGAATACAACTTCTGAGGGCAGGGGAGAGCTATAAAATACATGAACTGTTGACTTTTTTTTCTAACTCTGGGACACTTAAAGAGAAACCGTAACCAAGAATTGAACTTCATCCCAATCTGTAGCTGATACCCCCTTTCCCATGAGAAATCTATTCCTTGTCTTAAACAGATCATCAGGGGGCGCTGTATGGCTGATATTGTGGCGAAACCCCTCCCACAAATGATGTCAGCGCCTCACAGCACTGAGGTACTGACATCACACTGTGGGAGCCTTGTTGCATTGTGGGAAATAACAGCTGTTTACAACTGCCAAGAAAGCAAGCAACATCTCCTTCCAGTGACATCATCTGCCAGCAGTAAAAATGTCACCATGTGATAAATGTCAGAATGTAAATCAGGGAGAGGAAATATTTTACACTGGGCAAATACTGACTAAATCATTTATACATAATTATTGTAAAAATGAAGCTCTTTTTTATTACATTATTTTCACTGGCGTTCCTCTTTAATACAATGCCACGGATTAGACAGTAAAATATTCAACCTATTTTGTAAATGTTTAAATATAAAAGAAAACCCTGGGATACTTTAAAAAGTAATTTTTAGGAGTAGGAGGATAGATATAATTGTTTATCTCATCAGTTAATCTTCACCTCCGGTTTGTGTCTAAATTTTCTTCTGGTTGGGTAAAACCTGTACAAAGTTGATGTAAGAGAGGAGGTCTTTCTCGCCGTCCTGGAGTAGTCCTGTTAATGAACAGGTGCTTCTACTCATCTCTTCATCTTGAAAGACACTGTAGTAACCTGATGAAGTGTGCTGTGGCCCACGAAATGCATTGTTTTCAGTGCTATTAAAGTTTTTTTTTTTTTATAAATACTCAGTGGTTTACTAAGTCAGGTAAGCCATTTCTATTATAGTTTCTTATTCCCCCGCCATTTGATTTGAGCAATCCTCTTCTTGGGGTGCCTTTGCATTGAATTCTGAGAATTGCCGGAGGAATAAATCTGTTTGCAATGCAAGATATTAAGATGACTGTATTTCAAGATATCATAAAGGACAATAGACACATTGCAGGTTTGAAGGGGAGATGCAGATTGCAGAACACATCTAGAAGCACTCATAAGTGTGTGGGATTGCAGCAAAATCTGCACAAGACCTGATGAAGTGAGCCAGGCCCGCGAAATGTGTTGTAATGTGCCGATTACTTCCGATTATTTTCAGTGAAATAGAATTGAGTTAGATTTTGGGAGGTAAGTGCAGACCGCTTATTATATTATATTGTATACTATCTGTGTGCCTCCAATATAACTGTTCCTGTTCTTTCTGGACTATTTATTTATGATTTTCAAAATCTACTCTTAGAGAAATACATTGTGGTTGAAGTTGGAAAATATTATGTCTGTGTGCATGAGTATGACCTAACTTTTTTCCCCTCCAAATAATGAACCACAACCTCCCCAACGTCTTACGCACTAACCTGAATCCTAAACGATTGTTAGTTCTATTTTATCCAGATAATGAGTTGTCGTAATGAATAACCTCAACTTAACCCTCAACTGTGCTTAAAGCGGAATATAACCCTGCATTTCAACTTTGCTCTAAAACATTATTTACAGTATATTATATGCAACCAGTATTTTTTTTTTTTTAACTAGACCAGCATTGGAAGGGTTACACAGAGCTTTAAAGTTCCTGGAGATTTCTGCAGACGCATCTGAAGCTGACATAGATACATTTTGTTTACATAAATGTATCTAAGTGTTGAATGTGAGTCACTCTCTCTGACTGAGAAGGAGTTGGAGGACAGCCAAAGAGTGTGTAACATTTATCACTTGTTACATTCTATTTAGTTAAATGTATCTATCTGAACTTCTGCATATCTCTCCACGGAACTTTAAACCTCTGTGTTTAACCCTTCCAATGCTGGTCTAGTAAAAAAAAAATGCTGGTTGCATATAATATGCTGTAAATAATGTTTTAGAGCAAAGATGAAATGCAGGGTTATATTCCGCTTTAAAGTCCAAGTCCAGATATTGTTCATCAACACCTCCCTGCTAACTTCCTCCCCTAAAGCATACCTGCCTTCCTTCCCCCATCTGGGAATTACATGACTCTACCATCTACTGGAACCCTGCATGAAATGAAGCACCTCTGAGCATTCTGCCCAGATTGGTGCTCTGTCCTGGCTCCTCCCCATCCACAAGTACCCCCGCCCCCCATTCCGCATCTCACCGTGCATTTTATGTTGGTGTCGATCTAGAAAAATGTACAGAAATTACTGTTGTGGTGTGAACTGACTATAGGTCGTCAGCTGAAGATAAAGGGTGTTACCAAAAAGATAGACTGGATGACTTGACAATCTAGTAAGGCGCAGTCAATAGACTTCTATAGACTTACCCCTGAAACAACCAAGAAGGTGTGAGTATAACTATCTACACTGACACGTTACATCTACACACATAAGAATGTCCCACCAGGTGGGGCTCCCGTGGGTTACACCCTCAAGAACACCCAACAAGGGCTCTCATGGGTTCTTCTCCCTTTATTTTTCTGTGATGGAATTATGGACAACGCAAATCAGTCTCTCTTCCTTCCAACCCTTGAATTAAATATTCACCAAAAAAGGAAAACAGCATGAATCTGAATCCAGGTTAAGAAAGCCTGACTCCCATGGTGATGGTCCACCTCGTGCTCAGCTGTCATTTTCCTTTCAATTAGTTTAACCAAGCTACAAAATGAGTTGAATCCGGCTGTGGACAAGTATGATGTATATATGGACGTTGGATCCGGCCAGCTGCTCAAAGAAGCTATGCAGAACAACTATTGACATCTGAGGAAAAGATTAGGTGCCGGTCATAATTCTTCAGCACGTTGGCTTCTGGAACTTGTCCAACCTTGGAGAATAAGAACATAGAATCAATTGATTAATCATTCAGCTTTCACGATCAATGTTTATGGAGTCATATGCTGTGATGAAGAACCGTTTCCTTCAGAAATCTGTCCTTGGCCAAGGTCATTCCATCCTTCTAAAGCATCCAGCGTCCATCCTTCTAAAGCATACGCCCATAACCAATCACAATCATTTGATTCCTATATCCGCTAACTGCATAGGAGAATGCCACGAATCATCCCTACAGATAAAAAATGACTGTACTCTAGTAAAAATGTCCCCCTTCTGATTCCTCTGTACGTGGTGAGGTGAGAAAAAGTGACGTATCCATCATTCTTTGAGGCCAATCTATACAGTGGATTCCATGCTGTTGCCACTACACAACTGCCTACAAGTGTATCATAGTGGGAACATTTCAGAGTTTCCCTTTAATATTAGTCTAACTCAACATTTTCATCTAACCCAGGCCAATAATGTTTACCTAAATCTAAGCTGGTTCTGAGAACCCCCCAGCTTCTGAAAATACAAGATCCCAAGAGCATAAAGTAATCACTAAGGTCCTTAGTCCTACGTGATTACATTATGCCTTTGTGATTTTGTGTTTTGGATGTCCTGTATTATTTTTGAAACTATATAATTAGATTTATGGTGGAATTTGCATACTTTAGGTGGTGCTAACTGGCTGGCTTTGAGGTTGTCCAGATGATATGTACCTCTTGCTATTTGTGTTACAGCTCATGCTGTTCAGGTGTCCATTTTTATTTCTATATTCTATGGGCTATTCACATATTTGGGTGTTATCCAATATACTCACTTGTTATTCACATTAGCCTTTTAGTGTATTTTGGTTTGTGTTGTTTCTTACTCTTCCATTGTTGCTTTTTTCTTCTTTACGCTTCCTGATCTTCTTTAGCGGTGGTAGTTCACCTATTTATTTTTATTTTTATTTTTGTTGCAATTTTCTAATATTTTGTGTTTTTTTTTTTGTATTTTACATTTTTAGATGTACATTATATTTGTAAAGGCCTGAGGAAGGATCCTCGTGATCCGAAACAAGTTGACGTTGTTGCCCTTCTTCTTTACACTTCCTGATTTTCTTTAGCGGTGGTAGTGCACCCTTTTTATTTATTTTTTGTTGTTGCAATTTTCTAATATTTTGTGTTTTTATGCATTTTACATTTTTAGATGTACATTATTTTCGTAAAGGCCTGAGGAAGGATCCTCGTGATCCGAAACTAGTTGACATTGTTGCCTTAAAAATCGTTTACTAAACCTATTGCACTATACTACTTTTAATAGGCCTATGTCTGTAAGTGGATTTATTGATTGAAGATTTTTGTACCTATTGTACTTTTTTGCACTTTTTGGAATATTAAAATAACAAGCTCATCTTCAGCACTGGTTTCCTGACATATTTTCTACCCATACATATCCTTGTAGTCAATTATGATTGCGACTGCTGAAGTAGAACGACATTAAGAATATATGATTTGCATCTACAGTATCTTCCAATATATGCAATTACAAACCCCCAGCTTCTGACACTAGACCCCCAGTTTTATCATCCCCCGATCTTCAGATCAGCCAAAGCTCTTGATGGTTTTTGGCACCGACAGTGCTGATATCTGTCTCCACAAGTCCTCGGATGATCTGACGTCACTGGTTTTGACATTCAGTCGTCACCTGCATCCGCAGCCATTTGCCACCAGCATTTAGTGACATTTCTAAAACAAATGCTAATTAAAGTATTGATGGATTCTGAACTTGGCAAAAATAAGAGACTGAGCAGAGGAAAAAAATGAAATACACAGAGATGCTGCCAGGCTATAGTGGTGAATGCCAGATGTAAATCTCTGATACTAGCATTTAAAGTGACCCTGTTGTGAGTCCAGGCATGAATCCACTGCTATGCACTGTAATTAAATCTGTAAAGTTAATATGCTGTCTCAGTGGAGAGTGCTCAATGGCTCCCTACCTCTCAAATCGTTCCTTTAAGACCTCCTTCAGTGGCTTTTCCTCAGCCTACACCCTTGTCTTGTTTGGGGTTCCCCAAGGCTCTGTTCTTGGCCCCTTGTTGTTCTCAATTTACACCACCTCCATCGCCAATCTCATGTCTTCTCTGAGCATCAGTTACCACATATACACAGAGGACACTCAGATCTGCATCCATCTGAAAATGGCGCCTGTGAATAATGGCGCACAGTGTTGCCGCTAATCCGTTTGCCGCTTATCGCTATTTAACGTTAAAGCCTTATTGTTATTTAGCGTTAAAGCCTTATTGTTATTTAGCGTTAAAGCCTTATTGTTATTTAGCGTTAAAGCCTTATTGTTATTTAGCGTTAACACACAGAACCCTCTCTGTACCTATCCCTAACCCCTAAACCCCCCCCCCCCCCGGTGGTGCCTAACCCTAACCACCCCCCTGATGGTGCCTAACCCTAAGACCCCCCCTGGTGGTTCCTAACCCTAAGACCCCCTGGTGGTGTATATTGTACTGTAACTATATCTAACCCTACTCTCACACAGAACCCTCCCTGTGCCTAACCCTAAGACCCCCCCTGGTGGTTCCTAACCCTAAGACCCCCTGGTGGTGTATATTGTACTGTAACTATATCTAACCCTACTCTCACACAGAACACTCCCTGTACCTATCCCTAACCCCTAGACCCCCTGGTGGTGCCTAAGCCTAAGACCCCCTTGGTGGTGCCTAACCCTAAGACCCCCCCCAGTGGTGCCTAACCCTAAGACCCCCCCTGTGGTGCCTAACCCTAAGACCCCCCTGGTGGTGCCTAACCCTAACCACCCCCCTGGTGGTGCCTAACCCTAAGACCCCCTGGTGGTGCCTAACCCTAAGACCCCCCCTGGTGGTGCCTAACACTAAGACCCCCTGGTGGTTCCTAACCCTAAGACCCCCTGTTGGTGCCTAACCCTAAGACCCCCCCTGGTGGTGCCTAACACTAAGACCCCCCCTGGTGGTTCCTAACCCTAAGACCTCCCTGGTGGTCCCTAACCCTAACCTTGACAGTGTTACATTAAATCCATTCACCGTTTTGAAGTTAAATAACATCTGCAGTTTGGCTTATGTAGGGCGCTATTGATAAATAACGTTAGTGTGTGCCACTATTGATAAATAATGTTAGTGTGTGCCACTATTGATAAATAACGTTAGTGTGTGCCACTATTGATAGATAACGTTAGTGTGTGCCACTATTGATAAATAACGTTAGTGTGTGCCACTATTGATAAATAACGTTACTGTGTGCCACTATTGATAAATAACGTTAGTGTGTGCCGTTTTTCTTCTTTTTTCCCTGTGCGCCATTATTATGCAGTACTAACGATAAATAGCGATAAGCGTATCTTTTTAATGCGGCGCCATTTTTATGCATAGGCGCTGTGCGCCATTATTCACTGATCCCCTCAGATCTACCTCCATACCACACACCTCTCCACCACCACCATGGAGAAGGTATCCTCCTGCCTCTCAACCATTTCATCCTGGATGTCAGCCAGGTTCCTGAAGTTAAACCTGGACAAAACAGAACTCCTAATTTTCCTGCACCATATTATTTAACCCCCTGCGGACCTCTATGTCACTGTCAATGGTACAATCATCTGCCCGACCGCAAAGGCCCTCTGCCTGGGTTGTCACCCTTGACTCCTTGTCCATGACTTGTCCATGCCCTCATCATCTCCTGCCTGGACTTTATCAACACCCTCCTGTCAGGTCTCCCTCTGAACTGCATCCCGTCCCCCCCCCCCACCCCCCCCCCCTACAATCTCTTCATGAACGCAGAAGCCTGACTAATCTATCCTTCCCACTGTTCTGTCTCCATGAATGTACTTTGCAAATCCCTCCACAAGCACTCTATCCACTTCAGAATCAGCTTCAGGATCCTATGTCTGGCCTACAAATCTGACCTGGTCAGCAGATACACACTACCATGCAGGCCAGGGCCAAATTTACCATAAGGTACTCATGCCTACAGGCGGCTGATGATGCAATGGCGGCTCAGTCCCTTCCCCAAATGCCTTCCTCCTGCCTTACCTATGCAGTGTCGCGAGCAGAGTGTAGATGAGAGGTTACTCACCCATTCCACTGACCAGATCTCCCTTCAGTCAGAGGCACCTCTAGATACTTAATAAAAACAAGGAACACCAAGAGCCCCAATAGTGTAATATGTACTGGTAAATGGTTATTAGATAGAGTAAATATTAATACTCACAAGCCAGGGTTACCATTAGGCAACCACTGTAAAGGCAGGTGGGGAGATTTTCCTGACCCCACTCAGGAATAAGAAGTCGCTCTCTGTAGATGAGAAAAAGGGGGTTCAACCCTCCACCCAGGGTGGACTCAATATTATGCAGGAGAACAGAGGCGCCAAAAGGATAAAAGGAAGCTAAATGAGCTTAAAAAAACAAATTCTTGGTAAATAGAGGAGGTAGTGGTGGACTTACCTCCTCCAAGTAGACACACAACGACTGCAGTAAAGACAGTCAATGTATTTTATTTATGAACTCCAAATATGCAACGTGTTTCGCAGGTTTGATCCCGCTTCATCAGGCAATAACAACTCTGTGGAGGAGTCTAGCTACTTAATATTGAGGATAGCTCTTGCTACCGAATACGGCCAGCTTGCGGTGCAGTTCGGCAGGCATTTGTAGGTTCATGGAAGTGGAAGTCTAGGGTGCCGGGGGTGCCGGGAAATCTGTGCCTGTAGGCTCCTGTGATGTAAATCCGGCCTGTCAGCGGCTACATTGAGACGTCAAGCTCTGGAAGATTTGATCACAGTGATCGAATCTGCCAGGGAACATCAATTCCTGGTGAACCTGAACCGAGTAAAATGATTTAGAATAAACACATGATGTACCCGCAAATGAATATTACATACTTACCTCGCCGTCAGTTCCTCTCAGGAGCTCACCATTTTCTTCTAACAACCATTCCTTCCAGTTCTGACAAGATTTTGTCAGAACTGAAATATATCATTTGCTGTCAGTTATATATATCAGTTGCTGTCAGTTATATATATATCAGTTGCTGTCAGTTATATATATATATCAGTTGCTGTCAGTTATATTCGAAAGGACAACTGATGAGAAAAGTAATGTCCACGTTTCCTATGGCCCAAGTGGGCGATATTACAATTTAATAGTGTGCTGACCAGGAAGCTGTTATGGGGTAGTTGCCATTTTCAAAATGGAGGACGGAGAATTCCGTTGATCACAGTGAACAAACAGGACACATGAGAGAAGAAAGAGATTGAGAAATAGACTACGCAGGAGGTAAGTATGACGTGTGTATGTTTATCGTTAAAGAGACTCTTTAACAAAATTTTCAGCCTTATTTCTTCTATCCTATAAGTTCCTATACCTGATCTAATGTGGTCTGGATTACTGCCGCCTTATCTCATCTTCTTTTCTTTGTCAAGCTTTGTCGACCCATGGAGGAATGTGCTGCCTCTGCTGTGATAGGGAGAAGTAATGCACGCCCCCTGCAGGCTCTGTGTGTGTGCTGTGTGTATGAGTCACAGGCAAGGTCTCTGCTCACAGCCAGCCTGTCTGAAGCTCACGGAGCTGTGACCTTGTGAACAGCTGTGAGTGCAGAAAGCTCAGTTCCAAGCCCAGACACGCAGCTGAGGCAACACTGGGAGTAACATTCCAGTAGTCAAGTCAGGGTTGAGAGGAGCCACTGCAAACAGGCACCTGCTCTGATGATGTATTTCCTGTTTGGCAGGCAACTTTATTGTTTACAAAAACAATGACTAAAAGAGTGATTTTATAACCAAGAAAGCAGCGGGGAGCGGCGAAAAGGTCGCAGAAGGGGCTAGGAGAAGACAACAAACAGGCTGGTACATTTATTTATGTAAGATTTTCACAGTACAGATTCTCTTTAAAGGACAGAACTTTTATCACATTGGTTCATATGAAGATGGTAAAATGGTAACTTAGTCCGCCAGTTTTCACAAGTAACAAACACGTTAGCGTTCTTTTCCTTTTTAATAGTGCATCACATATTTCACCTGGGTGATCAATCTTTACTAAGCGATGACAAGACTGAGGCAGTGTCTGATCCGCGCTGACGCATTGCCCGCGATGACATACGCGTAGGGGGTTTACCCTTGTGTATAGCATTTAATAAGAGTGTACATCACGCCTACGAATACGCCATTTACTCACTTACCCCATTTAGTTAATTTGCATAACCGCTAATGCAGCTGTCAATATATTTATCACCGTACAAACACAGGAACATCACGTGGAAGCGGCCCCAGCAGCCCTCAAAGCTGGTGAATAGCAAATATCTAATTAAAACAATGCTATTCTGCCGGGAGGCGTGCAATCACACCGCATGGATGCTGGGAAATGTCCACAGCGCTATACGGAGGGAGACACAGGTGCAGCCGCCGGTTACACAATGTTCTCCCGTCATTATATCCTCCGGATGGATGGCACGGTGCATCGCGGTAACAAGCTGAGATGTAATGGAGGAGATCAGCTCTAGTTCCCCCGGGGGCATTATATAATACACAGAAGCGGGGGCCCGGGTTGTCATTTGGATACAACCTCAAAGTTCAATCTTACATCCTTCCCATCAGGAGATGTGATGACCACAAACAGAATACAGAAATAGAGACATCCGTCTGACAGGCCTGTTAGTTAGTTTGGTTGAAAAAAAGACATCCGCCCATCAATCCCAACCAAGAGAAAAAACAAACAAAAAACCTCAAATTAGTAAAGTAAAGATTAGGTACATCTCTGTCCTCCACCCTCGCATATTACATTTGATCCAGAAGAAAGCAAAAAACCTTAAAGTGGATCCGAGGTGACATGTGACATGATGAGATGGACATGTGTATGTACAGTGACTAGTACACAAATAACTAAGATTTGTTTCTTTTTTTCTTTCTCTGCCTGAAAGAGTTAAATATCAGGAATGTAAGTGGCAGTTTCTGTTCGAGTCGGGATCGGGTCAGATTGGGTTGGACTTTTGCATAACCCTCACTAATAGGTAATTACTGCCATTAAACACTTTCCTGTCAGTAAATGGCTTCTGAGAGCAGGAAAGAGATAAAAAAGATCAATAATTCATATATTTGAGCTCTGGTATACTTCAATGAAGGTGTCATTGAGCAGAGACAGTAAAACAGTAAAAACTTAAAAACTCGATTTAAATATAAAATAAAACTGTGGGATATCTTAAAAAAAAGTCTTTTTTTAGGAGAAGGAGGATAGATACAATTGTTTTTCTCATCAGTTAATTTTCGCCTCGGATGTCCTTTAAGGTTTGCCATACATCAGGCTATTTGGCGGCCAATCGACCATCTGATTTGATTATTGTAATTCGATGAAAATTGGTGCCAAGTGCATGCCCAGGCAGAAATTGGTTGCATGAATCAGTTGGACATGCTGCAAGATGTAGGGTCCACTTGCTCGATTGGCTGCGCAACGGTAATGGTGAGCGAGACGCCTGAATGGGCATCTTTACAAGGCTTGGTCCAAAAAGGAAAAAAAATCCTTCCCAACTCCAGATGGTAGGTTGATAAAATCCCAGTCATTGATCTAAGTCCCCAGTAGAAAGACTGACAGCTTCTTATCAGAAGCTACGGTCTAAAAATTTACCATAAGGCAGTGTAGGCACATGCCTACAGGCGCCTGATGATGGAAAGGCAGCTCCCTCCCCTCCCCCAGTGCCTCCCTCCTTCCCTATGCAGAGTCCTGATGAGAGTGTAACTGAGAGGTTACTCCCCCAGGGGACGGCTATCACCCTTCAGTCGGGGGCACCTCTAGCTGCTTATGATGGGAAGGGAAGTAAGGGAGAAGTGACAGCTGGGACAGGAAGCACACTTGCGGTGCAGTTCGGCGGGGTTTGTAATAATAATAATAATTTCTTTTTTTATATAGCGCCTTTCTCCTGTCGGACTCAAAGTGCTTGTGAGGCAGCCACTAGGGGGAGCTCTATAGACAGTAGCAGTAGTTGGGCCAGAGCTGCAGCCACTAGGGGGAGCTCTATAGACAGTAGCAGTAGTTGGGCCAGAGCTGCAGCCACTAGGGGGAGCTCTATAGGTAGTAGCAGTAGTTGGGCCAGAGCTGCAGCCACTAGGGGGTGCTCTATAGGCAGTAGCAGTGTTAGGCCAGAGCTGCAGCCACTAGGGGGCGCTCTATAGGCAGTAGCAGTGTTAGGTCAGACCTGCAGCCACTAGTGGGCGCTCTATAGACAGTAGCAGTGTTAGGCCAGAGCTGCAGCCACTAGGGGGAGCTCTATAGGTAGTAGCAGTAGTTGGGCCAGAGCTGCAGCCACTAGGGGGTGCTCTATAGGCAGTAGCAGTGTTAGGCCAGAGCTGCAGCCACTAGGGGGCGCTCTATAGGCAGTAGCAGTGTTAGGTCAGAGCTGCAGCCACTAGGGGGCGCTCTATAGGCAGTAGCAGTGTTAGGCCAGAGCTGCAGCCACTAGGACACGCTCTATAGGTAGTAGCAGTGTTAGGCCAGAGCTGCAGCCACTAGGGGGTGCTCTATAGGCAGTAGCAGGGTTAGGCCAGAGCTGCAGCCACTAGGGGGCGCTCTATAAGCAGTAGCAGTGTTAGTCCAGAGCTGCAGCCACTAGGCGATGCTCTATAGGCAGTAGCAGTGTTAGGCCAGAGCTGCAGCCACTAGGGGGCACTCTATAGGCAGTAGCAGTGTTAGGCCAGAGCTGCAGCCACTAGGGGGCGCTCTATAGGCAGTAGCAGTGTTAGGCCAGAGCTGCAGCCACTAGGGGTGCTCTATAGGCAGTAGCAGTGTTAGGCCAGAGCTGCAGCCACTAGGGGGCGCTCTATAGGCAGTAGCAGTGTTAGGCCAGAGCTGCAGCCACTAGGGGGCGCTCTATAGGCAGTAGCAGTGTTAGGCCAGAGCTGCAGCCACTAGGGGGCGCTCTATAGGCAGTAGCAGTGTTAGGCCAGAGCTGCAGCCACTAGGGGGCGCTCTATGGGCAGTAGCAGTGTTAGGCCAGAGCTGCAGCCAGTAGGGGGTGCACTATAGGCAGTAGTAGTGTTAGGCCAGAGCTGCAGCCACTAGGGGGAGCTCTATAGGCAGTAGCAGTGTTAGGCCAGAGCTGCAGCCACTAGGGGGTGCACTATAGGCAGTAGCAGTGTTAGGCCAGAGCTGCAGCCACTAGAGCGCACTCAGTAGGCAGTAGCAGTGTTAGGCCAAAGCTGCAGCCACTAGGGGGAGCTCTATAGGCAGTAGCAGTAGTTGGGCCAGAGCTGCAGCCACTAGGGGGCCCTCTATAGGCAGTAGCAGTAGTTGGGCCAGAGCTGCAGCCACTAGGGGGCCCTCTATAGGCAGTAGCAGTGTTAGGCCAGAGCTGCAGCCACTAGGGGGCGCTCTATAGGCAGTAGCAGTGTTAGGCAAGAGCTGCAGCCACTAGGGGGCGCTCTATAGGCAGTAGCAGTGTTATGCCAGAGCTGCAGCCACTAGGTGGCACTCTATAGGCAGTAGCAATGTTAGGCCAGAGCTGCAACCACTAGGGGCGCTCTATAGGTAGTAGCAGTGTTAGGCCACAGCTGCAGCCACTAGGGGGCGCTCTATAGGCAGTAGCAGTGTTAGGCAAGAGCTGCAGCCACTAGGGGGTGCACTATAGGCAGTAGCAGTGTTAGGCCAGAGCTGCAGCCACTAGGGGGCGCTCTATAGGCAGTAGCAGTGTTAGGCCAGAGCTGCAACCACTAGGGGCGCTCTATAGGTAGTAGCAGTGTTAGGCCACAGCTGCAGCCACTAGGGGGCGCTCTATAGGCAGTAGCAGTGTTAGGCAAGAGCTGCAGCCACTAGGGGGTGCACTATAGGCAGTAGCAGTGTTAGGCCAGAGCTGCAGCCACTAGGGGTGCTCTATAGGCAGTAGCAGTGTTAGGCCAGAGCTGCAGCCACTAGGGGGCGCTCTATAGGCAGTAGCAGTGTTAGGCCAGAGCTGCAGCCACTAGGGGGCGCTCTATAGGCAGTAGCAGTGTTAGGCCAGAGCTGCAGCCACTAGGGGGCGCTCTATAGGCAGTAGCAGTGTTAGGCCAGAGCTGCAGCCACTAGGGGGCGCTCTATGGGCAGTAGCAGTGTTAGGCCAGAGCTGCAGCCAGTAGGGGGTGCACTATAGGCAGTAGTAGTGTTAGGCCAGAGCTGCAGCCACTAGGGGGAGCTCTATAGGCAGTAGCAGTGTTAGGCCAGAGCTGCAGCCACTAGGGGGTGCACTATAGGCAGTAGCAGTGTTAGGCCAGAGCTGCAGCCACTAGAGCGCACTCAGTAGGCAGTAGCAGTGTTAGGCCAAAGCTGCAGCCACTAGGGGGAGCTCTATAGGCAGTAGCAGTAGTTGGGCCAGAGCTGCAGCCACTAGGGGGCCCTCTATAGGCAGTAGCAGTAGTTGGGCCAGAGCTGCAGCCACTAGGGGGTCCTCTATAGGCAGTAGCAGTGTTAGGCCAGAGCTGCAGCCACTAGGGGGCGCTCTATAGGCAGTAGCAGTGTTAGGCAAGAGCTGCAGCCACTAGGGGGCGCTCTATAGGCAGTAGCAGTGTTATGCCAGAGCTGCAGCCACTAGGTGGCACTCTATAGGCAGTAGCAGTGTTAGGCCAGAGCTGCAACCACTAGGGGCGCTCTATAGGTAGTAGCAGTGTTAGGCCACAGCTGCAGCCACTAGGGGGCACTCTATAGGCAGTAGCAGTGTTAGGCAAGAGCTGCAGCCACTAGGGGGTGCACTATAGGCAGTAGCAGTGTTAGGCCAGAGCTGCAGCCACTAGGGGGTGCTCTGTAGGCAGTAGCAGTGTTAGGCCAGAGCTGCAGCCACTAGGGGGTGCTCTGTAGGCAGTAGCAGTGTTAGGCCAGAGCTGCAGCCACTAGGGGGCACTCTATAGGCAGTAGCAGTGTTAGGCCAGAGCTGCAGCCACTAGGGGGAGCTCTATAGGCAGTAGCAGTGTTAGGCCAGAGCTGCAGCCACTAGGACGCGCTCTATAGGCAGTAGCAGTGTTAGGCCAGAGCTGCAGCCACTAGGGGGAGCTCTATAGGCAGTAGCAGTGTTAGGCCAGAGCTGCAGCCACTAGGGGGAGCTCTATAGGCAGTAGCAGTGTTAGGCCAGAGCTGCAGCCACTAGGGGGCACTCTATAGGCAGTAGCAGTGTTATGCCAGAGCTGCAGCCACTAGGTGGCTCTCTATAGGCAGTAGCAGTGTTAGGCCAGAGCTGCAGCCAGTAGGGGGTGCACTATAGGCAGTAGTAGTGTTAGGCCAGAGCTGCAGCCACTAGGGAGCGCTCTATAGGCAGTAGCAGTGTTAGGCCAGAGCTGCAGCCACTAGGGTGTGCTCTATAGGCAGTAGCAGTGTTAGGCCAGAGCTGCAGCCACTAGGACGCGCTCTATAGGCAGTAGCAGTGTTAGGCCAGAGCTGCAGCCACTAGGGGGAGCTCTATAGGCAGTAGCAGTGTTAGGCCAGAGCTGCAGCCACTAGGGGGAGCTCTATAGGCAGTAGCAGTGTTAGGCCAGAGCTGCAGCCACTAGAGCGCACTCAGTAGGCAGCAGTGTTGCCAACCTCGGAAATACATTTTTACTGACAAAGCACAAAAAATTTACTGACAGAACACCTTTTTTACTGACATCTAATATTAATGAAATTAAATGAAAGAGATCACACATGCGCTCTTACGTGCAATACACCGGCCACCGGCTGCGAATGAGGAAGAAGAGTGCAGTGGCGGACACCGGACAGGTGAAGTATTAATGCACTTCAGGGGGGGGGGGGGACTTTGATACATTTACATTTGGGGGATTCGGCCGGGGGTTTCCGCCACATTTGTTCTCGATTATCGCTGCCCTTACCGCTGCACACCTGATTGAGCATGCCAACCTGAGATTTTCCAGCATGTCCGATTGTTACATGCGATCGATACATGCAACCGATTTCGGCCCAAAATTGGTTTGATTGTCACCTAGGCATGCTCTTGATGGCACTGATTTTTATAATATCAATAATAATTGTCTTATCGGATGGTCGATCGGCCACCAAGTCTACAGATGTATGGCCACCTTTAGCTAGAGCAGTGTACATTCCAGAGTGATACGTGAACTGATAAGCAGTAAGTACTGTGATCTTCTGGGAAAGAGAGAGGGGTGTTTTTTTTTACTGACACTACAAATTTTTTTATGGACTTTACTGACAGCCCAGATTTGTTGACTTTTCTACTGACTGTCAGTAAATTTACTGACGGTTGGCAACACTGGTAGGCAGTAGCAGTGTTAGGCCAGAGCTGCAGCCACTAGGAGGCGCTCTATAGGCAGTAGCAGTGTTAGGCCAGAGCTGCAGCCACTAGGGGGAGCTCTATAGGCAGTAGCAGTGTTAGGTCAGAGCTGCAGCCACTAGGGGGCGCTCTATAGGCAGTAGCAGTGTTAGGCCAGAGCTGCAGCCACTAGGGGTGCACTATAGGCAGTAGCAGTGTTAGGCCAGAGCTGCAGCCACTAGGAGGCGCTCTATAGGCAGTAGCAGTGTTAGGCCAGAGCTGCAGCCACTAGAGCGCACTCAGTAGGCAGTAGCAGGCCAGAGCTGCAGCCACTAGGGGGCGCTCTATAGGTAGTAGCAGTGTTAGGCAAGAGCTGCAGCCACTAGGGGGTGCTCTATAGGCAGTAGCAGTGTTAGGCCAGAGCTGCAGCCACTAGGAGGTGCTCTATAGGTAGTAGCAGTGTTAGGCCAGAGCTGCAGCCACTAGGGGCGCTCTATAGGTAGTAGCAGTGTTAGGCCACAGCTGCAGCCACTAGGGGCGCTCTATAGGTAGTAGCAGTGTTAGGCCAGAGCTGCAGCCACTAGGGGGTGCTCTATAAGTAGTAGCAGTGTTAGGCCAGAGCTGCAGCCACTAGGGGGAGCTCTATAGGCAGTAACAGTGTTAGGCCAGAGCTGCAGCCTCTAGGGGCGCTCTATAGGTAGTAGCAGTGTTAGGCCAGAGCTGCAGCCACTAGAGCGCACTCAGTAGGCAGTAGCAGGCCAGAGCTGCAGCCACTAGGGGGTGCTCTATAGGCAGTAGCAGTGTTAGGCCAGAGCTGCAGCCACTAGGGGGAGCTCTATAGGCAGTAACAGTGTTAGGCCAAAGCTGCAGCCACTAGGGGGCGCTCTATAGGCAGTAGCAGTGTTAGGCCAGAGCTGCAGCCACTAGGGGGTGCTCTATAGGCAGCAGCAGTGTTAGGCCAGAGCTGCAGCCACTAGTGGGAGCTCTATAGGCAGTAGCAGTGTTAGGCCAGAGCTGCAGCCACTAGGGGGAGCTCTATAGGCAGTAACAGTGTTAGGCCAGAGCTGCAGCCTCTAGAGCGCACTCAGTAGGCAGTAGCAGTGTTAGGGAGTCTCCCCCAAAGAGCTCATACTGAATAGGTGCTGGCTTGTAGGCTCATAGAGGGCGGAGTCTAGGGTGTCAGGACATCTGTACCTATACGCTCCAGTGATGTAAATCCATTTGGTAAGATTGGATCATTAGTGGCCAGCATAAGAGTGTGTGTTGGGGAGGATATATGGAGCTGTCAGGCTGATGTAAACAGCAGGAAATGCGTCTCACCGCGGACGCATTCGATGTACTTCAGCGCTGCTCTTATCGGACTTTTGTTAATGTTCCGCTCAGCGTGGCGCTATTACGGCTTGCCCTTAAATGAAGAAAACTGCTGTGTTAAGAAGTGCGCCGGTCAATAACTAGAAACTGCTTCTGCTTATTTAAACATTTAGTATATGTGTTTACATTAAAGGGGCACTATGGCGAAAGATTGTAAAATGTAAAATATGTACAAACATAGACAAATAAGAAGTACATTTTCTCCAGAGTAAAATGAACCATAAATTACTTTTCTCCTATGTTGCTGTCACTTACAGTAGGCAGTAGAAATCTGACAGAACCGACAGGTTTTGGACTAGTCCATCTCTTCATAGGGGATTCTCAGCACGGCTTTTATTCTTTATAAGATATTCCCTAAAAAGGATTTAAACAATGATGCTGGCCAGCTTCTCTGCTCGCTACACAGTTTTTGGCAGTTGGACAGAGCAACTGCCATTCACTAAGGGCTCTTTCACATTAGGGCAGATTTTGTGCGTTAACCAAGGTAAGATGAAAGGCCATAGACTTTCATTTTACCTTTCACACCCGACGCTGCGTTTCGATGCGTTGTGTTTCCGACGCACCCGGGCGCAGTTTTTTGTCCAACGCACCTGCGAGCCGGCGTTTTCCGTCGGGTTTAATTAGGCAGTAGAAGTGTTAGGCCAGAGCTGCAGCCACTAGGGGGCGCTCTATAGGCAGTAGCAGTGTTAGGCTAGAGCTGCAGCCACTAGAGGGTGCACTATAGGCAGTAGCAGTGTTAGGCCAGAGCTGCAGCCACTAGAGCGCACTCAGTAGGCAGTAGCAGTGTAAGGCCAGAGCTGCAGCCACTAGGGGGAGCTCTATAGGCAGTAGCAGTAGTTGGGCCAGAGCTGCAGCCACTAGGGGGCACTCTATAGGCAGTAGCAGTGTTAGGCCAGAGCTGCAGCCACTAGGGGGCGCTCTATAGGCAGTAGCAGTGTTAGGCCAGAGCTGCAGCCACTAGGGGGCGCTCTATAGGCAGTAGCAGTGTTAGGCCAGTGCTGCAGCCACAACGCACCTGCGAGCCGGCGTTTTCCGTCGGGTTTAATTACCAGCTACCGCCGCTGATTGCGTCGCACCGTAGACACCCGATGACACGCCGCAGGCAGACAACGCGTGCAGGAGAAAGGCTCATGCACGCGTTGTCTAATGTGAAAGAGCCCTCAGTGCTTTTGAAAATAAATGAATCCCTGAGAATCCCCCACGAAAAGATGGACTAGTCCAAAACCTGTCGCTTCTGTCAGATTTCTACTACCTACTGTAAGTGACAGCAACATGGGAGAAAAGTAATTTATGGCTCATTTTACTCTGGAAAAAACGTTATTTGTATACCGGTATGTTTGCACATAATTTAAATTTTAAAATTGTTCGCCATAGTGCCCCTTTAAGGCACCCCTTTACATAAGGGGAGGGGCAGAGCTGTGGGGGAGACCCAACTACTGACCTTCCCTTCCTACAATAAAGATGTCCATCCTTTAGATCAGGTGTTTTGTTGCTGGACTTGTTATGGGTGTGAAGATGATGATGGCCACATCTTGAAGGATGGGCCTCCGGGCTTTACAAAAACATTTTGCATAATTGTAATTAGTAGTAGATTACAATCTTCACTAATTTTAATGTCTTGCCTAATCACAGTATATGTTGGCAGCGATAATCTCTCTACAATATTGTCGGAAGGTGACACCAGGTGCGTAACAATAGACCCTGCAAAGGATGCAGCCACAGGGGGGCCCAGAAGCTGCAGGGGGCCCGTGGGGGGAGAAGTTTCTTTTCCTTGTCCAGATAGACTGAAAACTAAGAGCACGGAGAGAAAAAACTTTCTGCACAATTGATCTCATGACTGCACCTGCGCAGCCACTATTAAGGAATCATACAAAGTTTTGCAGGCAAAGATTGGTAGTCTGTTTTTACCTGCATGGGGAACACACATTCACGTGTGCACTTTCCAATTGACTAACATTGGTTCTCAGTTTACCTGTGCAGAAAGTGAGGTGGGGGAGATGGGGGGCTTCCCATCCAAAGTTTCGCACGGGGGGCCCAGTGATTTTTAGTTACGCCCCTGGGTGACACGATTCTATATTGGCAGATCAGGCTGCAATACCTTTCCAAGCCATATCCTAGCGATCCAACGACACAGTTACCAAAACGTTATAATAATGGCCTTCCTACTGTCGGCCAGGGTCGTCATCGACGGTGCATAGATTCGTAATGAGCGCCTCTCAGATAAGAAGCTGTTCATTGTATTGTACGAGTTTCACAATCAGATCCTCTACTAATATCCTACCAGCATCAGCAATGAGGACAGCCGGGAACTCTCAGAAGAAAGTGTCAGACCGCATTACGCTGCATCAGGACAAACCAGAGAAGCTGTAGAGCTAAATGGCTGCAAATTTGGAAGATAACCACAAATTATCTCGTACTTCAGCAGCGTGAAAAGACCATTGTGTGCGCTGGACTGCTCTAGTCCCCAATCAGTCAGTTCATCAGGGACTGGAGAGCGGAGACAGGTCGTAGTAATTGCTAGCGAAGCCTCAGGTTCCTCGTGTCACAGAACACATCGACCTCGATCAACGGTTTCTTGTCTGACAAGGAAAAAAAATTAAGTGGAAAATGATCAATTTTGTAGCAAGCCAAGGAAGTGGAGAACAGGAGCGGGGATAAAGTTGCAGCATGTTGCATAAGCTCCTCCCCTCGCCACAAAACCTTCTGAAAGTAGAGCTGCAGCCTGCTGCATAAGCTCCTCCCCATCACGAAACCTTCTGAAAGTAAAGCTGCAGCCTGCCGCATAAGCTCCTCCCCATCACGAAACCTTCTGAAAGTAAAGCTGCAGCCTGCCGCATAAGCTCCTCCCCATCACGAAACCTTCTGAAAGTAAAGCTGCAGCCTGCTGCATAACCTCCTCCCCCGCTGACCTAAATCCTTCTGAAAGTAAAGCTGCAGCTTGCTGCATAAGCTGCTCCTGCTGCCCCAAAACCTTCTGAAAGTAAAGCTGCAGCTTGCTGCATAAACTCCTCCCCCTCTGCCCTCAAAACCTTCTGAAAGTAAAGCTGCTGCTTGCTGCATAAGCTCCTCCCCCTCTGCCCTCAAAACCTTCTGAAAGTAAAGCTGCTGCTTGCTGCATAAGCTCCTCCCCCTCTGCCCTCGAAACCTTCTGAAAGTAAAGCTGCAGCTTGCTGCATAAGCTCCTCCCCTGCTGCCTCAAACCCTTCTGAAAGTAAAGCTACTGCTTGCTGCATAAGCTCCTCCCCCTCTGCCCTTGAAACCTTCTGAAAGTAAAGCTGCAGCTTGCTGCATAAGCTCCTCCCCATCTGCCATAAAAACCTTCTGAAAGTAAAGCTGCAGCTTGCTGCATAAGCTCCTCCCCCTCTGCCCTTGAAACCTTCAGAAAGTAAAGCTTCAGCTTGCTGCATAAGCTCCTCCCCTGCTGACCCAAAACCTTCTGAAAGTAAAGCTGCTGCTTGCTGCATAAGCTCCTCCCCCTCTGCCCTCAAAACCTTCTGAAAGTAAAGCTGCTGCTTGCTGCATAAGCTCCTCCCCCTCTGCCCTTGAAACCTTCAGAAAGTAAAGCTTCAGCTTGCTGCATAAGCTCCTCCCCTGCTGACCCAAAACCTTCTGAAAGTAAAGCTGCAGCCTGCTGCATAAGCTCCTCCCCCTCTGCCCTCAAAACCTTCTGAAAGTAAAGCTGCTGCTTGCTGCATAAGCTCCTCCCCCTCTGCCCTCAAAACCTTCTGAAAGTAAAGCTGCTGCTTGCTGCATAAGCTCCTCCCCCTCTGCCCTTGAAACCTTCAGAAAGTAAAGCTGCAGCTAGCTGCATAAGCTCCTCCCCTGCTGACCCAAACCCTTCTGAAAGTAAAGCTGCAGCCTGCTGCATAAGCTCCTCCCCCTCTGCCCTCGAAACCTTCAGAAAGTAAAGCTGGCATTCCACTATATTCATAAATGTTTCTGTTGTAAGGAATCTCTCGGCCCCTCTGGCTCTTTTATCGTACTTTGCCAGAGAGAAAGAAGCTAAAAAAACCCTATTATCTCCCTTTCTTCCTCTCCCACATTCCTGCTCTTTGCTGATTGGCTGAGGGCAGTTCAGATGGAAATTGTGTGACACGAGGCTGCAGAAACTGCTGAAATCTGATCTATGCTGTGCTCACATGTGTTTACAAAGCAAGCTAGCTGTGACCGTGCAGTTCTGCATACACAATTGCAGGTAGAGGAGAAAGAAAGAGTTAGGGGTGGTCCACACTTTTCCAGTTCTAGTTTGCATCCGTGTCAAACGGATCTGGGTTTCTGAAAATCTGATCCATTTGACACGGATCTGATCTGGATGGACGGGCACATTTTGCATCCGCACGTCGATCGCGTCGGTACGTACGCGTCGGCCACTCACCTGTCTCGCTGCCACCTCTTGTCCAGCCGATTGTCCCACCACTGGACGCTCAGTCCCTTCCACAGCCTGGTGGCCAGCAGAAGCGTGGCTCTCCATAGGCTGTAACAGGCCAATTCTGCCTAGTAACAGGCAGAATTCTCATTGGATCAACATGAACCAATGAGAATTCTCTCTGTTGCTGAGGATTCCCATTGGTCTATTCCAGCCCAATGGAGAATCCCCAGGCTTCTGTCGGCCTCCGGGCTCTTCAGAATGGACCGAGCGGCTGTGATGGATGGCGGGACGCGTGAGTATGACGTCACAATGGCAACGGGATGCGGGCCTGAAACGGGTGACACGGAAACAAGTGTGGACCGGCCCTAAGGGAGGAAACAACTTCAGTCGGAGGCAGTAAAGATGGAAAGTGCCTGGAACAGTTTTTATCATTATTTACTACTAGCTGGTCGCCCGGCGTTGCCCGGGTATGTAATTGGCTAGTGTTAGCTCTGCCCACTTTTTCTAATCCTAACACACAATTACTCAATGATGACCTAGTTTGTGAGCTTTGCGGTCTTTGGCATCAATAATTGGCATTGAAATGAAATAAATCTAATTGGCTGTGGCTCCACTCCTTTGAAAATCAATAGGTGAATTTTGATTAGCTTTTGTAGGCTCCACCTACTTTTCTGAATATTAATCCCAGTCACCCAGTGACCAACTGTGCAAAGTTTAAGAACCCTGCCATTGACAGACAGTGTAAGAATGGCTGCAGTTTACATTCTGGCAGTTACATTTGTATTTTTCTCCACCCACTGATGTCCTAATGTTTCCTGGGTATGTATTAGGCTGCTGATGGCTGTGGCCACTTTTTCTAACCCTAACACACAATTGTCAATAGTCAATGACCAAGTTTGTGAGATTTGTGGTCTTTGGCATGAATAATTTTCATTGAAATGAAACACATCTGATTCGCTGTTTGCGGCCCCACCCCTTTTCTATATATTTAACCCCAGTCACCCAATGATCAACTGTACCAGGTTTGAGGCTTGTGCCATTAACAGTGCAAAAATGGCAGCAATTAAATATTTGCCTTGAAAATCAATAGGTGATTTGTGATTGGTTTTTGTAGGCTCCACCCACTTTTCTGAATATTAATCCCAGTCACCCAGTGACCAACTGTGCAAAGTTTTAGAACCCTACAATTAATAGTGTAAGAATGGCTGCAATTTACATTTTCCCAGTGAAATTTGTGTTTGTCTCCGCCCACTGAAGACTCGGCATTGTCCGGGTATGTATTTGGCTGGTGCTGGCTCCGCCCACTTTTTCTAACCCTAACACAAAATTACTTAGGGACCAAGTTTGTGAGCTTTGCGGTCTTTGGCATTAATAATTTGACACACACAAGCAATACCATACTGAATGCTAAATTCGACACACACAAGCAATAATTTGCATTGAATAATTTGCATTGAAATAAAATAAATCTGATTGGCTGTGGCTCCACCCCTTTTCTGAATTTGAACGCCAATCACCCAATGGCCAACTGTACCAGGTACAGGTGATTAACAGTGCAAGAATGGCATCAATTAAATATTCCCCTTAAAGATTAATAGGTGGATTTTAATTGGCTTTTGTAGGCTCCACCCACTTTTCTGAATATTAATATCAGTCACCCAGTGACCAACTGTGCAAAGTTTGAGAACCCTGCTATTAACAGTGTAAGAATTGCTGCAGTTTACATTTTCTCAGTGAAATTTGTATTTGTCTCCGCCTACTGATGACCCAGCATTGCCCGATTATGTATTTTTCTGGTGTTGGCTGTGCCCACTTTTCCTAACCCTAACACACAATCACTCAATTACTCAATGATCAAGTTTGTGAGCTTTGCGGTCTTTGGCATCAATAACCTGCATTAAAATGAAACAAATCAGATTGGCTGTTTGGGGCTCCACCCCCTTATATAAATTAAAAACCCAGTCACGCAATGATCAACTGTACCAGGTTTGAGGCTTGTGCCATTAACAGTGCAAGAATGGCAGCAATGAAATATTCCCCTGAAAAATCAATAGGTAATTTATGATTGTTTTTTGTAGGCTCCACCCACTTTTCTGAATATTAACCCCAGTCACCCAGTAACCAACTGTGCAAAGTTCGAGAGCCCTACCATTAACAGTGTAAGAATGGCTGCTGTTTACATTTTCCCAGTAAAATTTGTATTTGTCTCCGCCCACTTATGACCCTGCATTGCCCGCTTATGCATTTTGCTGGTGTTGGCTGTGCCCACTTTCCTAACCCTAATACACAATTAATCAATTACCAAGTTTGTGAGCTTTGCGGTGTTTGGCAACAATAATTTGCATTGGAATGAAACAAATCTGATTGGCTGTTTGTGGCTCCACCCCCTTTCTGAAATTGAACCCTAGTCACCCAATGATCAACTATACCAGGTTTGAGGCTTGTGCCATTAACAGTGCAAGAATGGCAGAAATGTAAATATTCCACTTGAAAATCAATAGGTGAATTTTGATTAGCTTTTGTAGGCTCCAACCACTTTTCTGAATAATAATCCCAGTCACCCAACGACCAACTGTGCAAAGTTTGAGAACCCTACCATTAACAATGTAAGAAAAACAAACGTTTGCTTTCTTAAAACAGAAAGAATTTGCGATAATTCAGGTTGGAGTAAGCTTGAGATGTCTCCCAGTGCATCACTGCTGAATATATGCAAATTAACCATTCTACCCTTAGAAGCTAAACACACCTCCAGAACTGCTGGAATGCAATGATGTGTCAGTTTGTTAAATTGTACAGAGCCATAATAATCCAACATGCATACAGACTGTTTTGCATTGTTTGATCCTCATCAGTGCATGGCATAGATTAATTTGGCTCTATGTAGCAAGGCTTGTAACACCGAGAGGTACAGACTAACCAGCCAGCTCATGGTGACCCAGAACTCATTGGAGTGTGTAAGGGACTACAATGGTCCTAAAAGCCCCCTTACTAAGATGTTAAGAAAAACAAAAGTTTGCTTTCCTAAAACAGAAAGAATTTGTGATAATTCAGGTTGGAGTGAGCTTGAGATGTCTCCCAGAGCATCACTGCTGAATATATGCAAATTAACCATTGTTACCCTTAGAAGCTAAACACACCTCCAGTGTAACAGTGTAAGAATGGTGCAGTTTACATTTTCCAGTGAAATTTGTATCTGTCTCTTTTTGGTTATGGGAATAAAAAGTATCCTATACTTTATTCCAGGTAATGTACTATGTGTGTGCCAAATTTTATTCAAATCCGTTCAGCCAGTTTTGCGTGATCGAGTAACAAACATCCAAACATCCGAACATCCGAACTTTCCCATTTCTTATATTAGTAGGATATAAGATTCACTGAAGACAAAACATGTACAGTACAATACATCTGTTATGTAAACATACCATACATATGAGACATTTCTCCTAGAGTAAAAATGCACTATAAATTACTTTTTTTTATTATGTTGCTGTCAATTACAGTAGGTAGTAAAAAATCTTGACTAGACCATCTCCTCATGGGAGAATCTCAGTATCTATCTATCTATCTATATATATAATAGACTAAGTGCCTCAACCTTCAAACAAGAAGAAGAAGTACTTTGCATGAGAAAATTTATGCGTGCTCAAATCAAACACCAAGTTTAAGGCCTCTTTTCCACGGACTGTTGAGCTGTGTGCTCAGCAAGCAGTTACCAGGCAGCAGTGAGCAGATACCAGGCAGCAACAAGCAGTTACCAGGCAGCAGCAAGCAGTTATCAGGCAGCAGTGAGCAGATACCAGGAAGCAGCAAGCAGTTACCAGGCAGCAGTGAGCAGATACCAGGCAGCAAAAAGCAGTTACCAGGCAGCAGTGAGCAGTTACCAGGCAGCAGCGAGCAGTTACCAGGCAGCAGCGAGCAGTTACCAGGCAGCAGCGAGCAGTTACCAGGCAGCAGCGAGCAGTTACCAGGCAGCAGCGAGCAGTTACCAGGCAGCAGCGAGCAGTTACCAGGCGGCAACAAGCAGTTACCAGGCAGCAGTGAGCAGATACCAGGCAGCAGCAAGCAGTTACCAGGCAGCAGCAAGCAGTTACCAGGCAGCAGCAAGCAGTTACCAGGCAGCAGCAAGCAGTTACCAGGCAGCAGTGAGCAGTTACCAGGCAGCAGTGAGCAGTTGTGAGAGTTTGAGAGCCATTTCACTGCCTATTCACAGTCCATGGAAAAGAGGCCTTACCCTAGCAAGTCTGACATTGCAAATCTGGCCTAATTGGCTATTCATGAGGCAATGCTCATGCAAATGCATGCACAAACCAATACCACAAAGCAGTCACCCTGCTACATGCTACATTAGCACTATCCGGCTTAGTGCACACCAGAGCAGTTCGTCAGCGTTTTGCGATCCACTTGCAGCTGCGGATACGCTTGGGCAGTGGCGTAGCTACAAACCTCTGGGCCCCGATGCGGAATCTGCCCCCCCCCACGGCAACAACAGCCCCCCTCCCCCGGCAACACCCGACGCACACACATATCCGAATCCCTATAGCCAGCTATAGGTCCCCCCAGTATAGGTAGCCAGGCATAGGTACGCCAGTATAGTTGCCCCCGGTATAGGTTAGCCAGGTAGGTGCCTCCAGCATAGGTAGCCAGTATAGTTGCCCCCAGTATAGGTTAGATAGGCAGGCGCCGCCAGTACAGGTTAGCTAGGTGGGTGCCTCTAATATAGGTAGCCAGAATAGTTGCCCCCAGCATAGGTTAGATAGGTAGGTGCCCCCAGTATAGGTTAGTTAGGTAGGTGCCTCCAATATAGGTAGCCAGTATAGTTGCCACCTGTATAGGCTAGCTAGGTGCCCCGAATACAGGTTAGACAATTAAGTGCCCCCAGGTTAGATAGGTAGGTGCCCCCCAGTATAGGTTAGATTAGGTAGCTGCCCCCCAGTATAGGTTAGATGAGGTAGGTGCCCCCCAGGATAGGTTAGGTAGCTGCCCCCCAGGATAGATTAGGTAGCTTTCCCCCAGGATAGGTTAGAGTAGGTAGCTGCCCCCCCGGATAGGTTAGAGTAGGTAGCTGCCCCCCAGGATAGGTTAGGTAGGTAGCTGGCCCCCCAGGATAGGTTAGGTAGGTAGCTGGCCCCCCCAGGATAGGTTAGGTAGGTAGCTGGCCCCCCAGGATAGGTTAAGTAGGTAGCTGCCCCCCCAGGATAGGTTAGGTAGCTGCCCCCCCAGGATAGGTTAGGTAGCTGCCCCCCCAGGATAGCTTAGGTAGGTAGCTGCCCCCCAGGATAGGTTAGGTAGGTAGCTGGCCCCCCAGGATAGGTTAGGTAGGTAGCTGGCCCCCCAGGATAGGTTAGGTAGGTAGCTGGCCCCCCAGGATAGGTTAGGTAGGTAGCTGGCCCCCCAGGATAGGTTAGGTAGGTAGCTGGCCCCCCAGGATAGGTTAGAGTAGGTAGCTGCCCCCCCGGATAGGTTAGAGTAGGTAGCTGCCCCCCAGGATAGGTTAGGTAGGTAGCTGGCCCCCCAGGATAGGTTAGGTAGGTAGCTGGCCCCCCAGGATAGGTTAGGTAGGTAGCTGCCCCCCAGGATAGGTTAGGTAGGTAGCTGCCCCCCAGGATAGGTTAGGTAGGTAGCTGGCCCCCCAGGATAGGTTAGGTAGGTAGCTGGCCCCCCAGGATAGGTTAGGTAGGTAGCTGGCCCCCCAGGATAGGTTAGGTAGGTAGCTGGCCCCCCAGGATAGGTTAGGTAGGTAGCTGGCCCCCCAGGATAGGTTAGGTAGGTAGCTGGCCCCCCAGGGTAGGTTAGGTAGGTAGGTAGGTCGCTAGCTGCCCTCTCCCTCCCTTCCTCTCCTCCTCAGATGCAGAGTGCGCAGCGCACGGAAGCGCTGTAGGCGGAACTCACCTCCGTCCCTGCGCCGCTGGTCTCCTCCCGCTCTGTATAGATGTTGTTACACACTGCTTCCTGTTTAGCCGGAAGCAGTGTGTAACAGCAGATCTATGCAGAGCGGGAGGAGACCAGCGGCGCTTGGAACGCAGGCAGGTGAGTTCTGCCTACAGCGCTTCCGTGCGCTGCGCACTCTGCATCTGAGGGGGAGGGGGGGGCCCGGGGAGAGGTCGGACTGCCCTCCCCACGGCTGCAGCTCCCCCCTCCCAATAACGCACGCAGGGATCTCCGAGTCCAAACGGACATGGGCCCCCCGGGCCCCTCCCCCGCCTCTTCAGGAGCCGGGCCCGGTCGCCGAGGCGACCGTTGCGACCACAGGCCCTACGCCCCTGCGCTTGGGTAATGTATTTCAATGGGCTGGTGCACACCAGAGCGGGAGGCGTTTTGCTGAAACGCATACTCCCGAGGTGAGGCATTTTTTGGATTGCGGAGGCGTTTCTGCCTACAGATGTAAAGTATAGGAAAAACGCAAACCGCTCTGAAAAACGGCAGTTCAGAGCGGTTTTGCAGGCGTTTTTGTTACAAAAGCTGTTCAGTAACAGCTTTACTGTAACAATATATGAAATCTACTACACCAAAAACGCTTTACAAAACCGCAAAATGCTAGGTGAAATGCTACAGAAAAATAAGAAAAAGCGTTTCAAAATCTGCTAGCATTTTGCGGATCTGCTAGCAGTTTTTGGTGTGCTCCAGGCCTCCAGGAGCGCCACAGGGAGGATTCCCAATGCCCCCTTTTTATACAACTGGGGGGACCGCAGGGTCCCAGGCTCTCTCACTGCCTGGAAACTAGAGTTGAGCTGAAATTTTCGTAATTTTGCATTACTATAATTACGCATGCGAAATTTGCGATTACGATGCGAAATTAGCGTAGCGAAATTGCCATTAAAATCGTAATTGAAAATACCGTAAGCGTAATTTTCAACGCGAAATTTCGCGTTTCGTTCATGCCGTAATTTCGCATTAAACGCTACCGTAATTTCGCGTTAAACCGTAACGCTCCGTATAATATAAAAAAGCCGCCGACTTTAAGGGTTAATAGCAAAGCCCCCTTAAATGCTAAGAGCCTCAAATTTGGAGAATATATTAAGGAGATCAGGAGGAATAAGAGGAAAAAATTTTTTTTCAAAAAGACCTTATAGTTTTTGAGAAAATCGATGTTAAAGTTTCAAAGGAAAAATGTAAACATTTAAAAACCCGCCGACTTTAACGGTTAATAGCAAAGCCTGCTTAAAGTTTAGGAACACCAAATTCCCAGGGTATATTAAGGGGATCAGTGGGAATAAGAGGAAAAAATTTTTTTCAAAAAGACCTTATAGTTTTTGAGAAAATCGATTTTTAAGTTTCAAGGGCGAAAATGTCTTTTAAATGCGGAAAATGTCAGTTTTTTTTGCACAGGTAACAATAGTGTATTATTTTCATAGATTCCCCCAAGTGGGAAGAGTTTTACTTACTTCGTTCTGAGTGTGGGAAATATAAAAAAAAAAACGACGTGGGGTCCCCCCTCCCAGACCTCTTTAACCCCTTGTCCCCCATGCAGGCTGGGATAGCCAGAATGCGGAGCACCGGCCGCGTGGGGCTCCGCACCCTGACTATACCAGCCCGCATGGTCCATGGATTGGGGGGTCTCGGAAGGGGAGGGGCAGCCAAGCTTTCCCCTCCCCCTCCGAGCCCTTGTCCAATCCAAGGACAAGGGGCTCTTCTCCACCTCCGATGGGCGGTGGAGGTGGAGGCCGCGATTTCCTGGGTGGGGGGTTCATGGTGGAATCTGGGAGTCCCCTTTAAAAAGGGGTCCCCCAGATGCCCACCCCCCTCCCAGGAGAAATGAGTATAGAGGTACTTGTAGTACCCCTTACCCATTTCCTTTAAGAGTTAAAAGTAAATAAACACACAAACACATAGAAAAAGTATTTTAATTGAACAAAAAACATAACCACGAAAAAAGTCCTTTAATATTCTTAATTAACCATTAATACTTACCTGTCCCTTTAAATAAATGATCCCACGCAATATCCTCGGAAATGTTCTATCAGTTACAATGTAACAAAGTTATTACAATATAACAACTTTGTTACATTACGACGCGGGTTGGCTAGTATCCTTTATTTTTACAAAAGTAAATCTTGTGGAGGATCTATACAGAGGTGCCAGCCAGCCTCCCTACTAATTTGCACAATATTTTGGTGGTTGGACCGAGAAACTGCTATTCATTGAGTACTTTTGAAAGTAAAGAAAACACTGAGAACCCCCCATGAGGAGATGGACTAGTTCAAAAACTGTCAGATTTCTACTACCTACTGTGTCAGCGACGTAGGAAAAAAGTAATTTATAGTGCATTTTACTCTGGAAGAAGCACATCTTATATTTTTTTATATTGCTTTATTTTTTTTTAAATGTTTACAATAGTGCTCCTTTAAAGAGGCCCTGTATTGACAAATGGTAGAATTCAGTAAACTATTCAGGATACCCATTTTATGGTAATCATCCGGGTTTCAGCATCATAAACAATTCCTATCTATTGCTGTACATTGGTATGTAACTCCGCCCATCCCAGTGACGCTTAGCCTAGGCTGTTTAGTTATGCAAAATTCTCCTCCCAGAGCATTCTGGGAGACCAGGCATTATTTTCACTGGCTTTGGAATCCTCATTAAACACACATTCCGCAGAGATCTCCTGACAGCACTAAATTTGTCACCACCTATGATACATTTCAGAATGTAAATTAGGGAGGGGAAATATTTTACAGTGGGCAAACACTGACTAAATCTTTTATGAAACAAACAAACACTTTTATTCATTACATTCTTTTTCACTACAGTTCCTCTTTAAACATTAAACTGTTCACAATAGGGGCTCTTATGGGATTTTTTAAGCGCCGGCGATTTTGAAAATCACCCTAAATGCGATTGTGCAATGATTCCTTATGAGAGCGTTCACATCTGAGCAGTTCGATTCCAATCTACTCACCAAAGAGCTGCCTGTACCATTTTTGGGGTGATTTGCCCATAATGGAAGGTTTCATGAATAAATACATTCATTGTATTTATTCCCTTCTAAGGGTAGAATGGTTAATTTGCATATATTCAGCAGTGATGCACTGGGAGACATCTCAAGCTTACTCCAACCTGAATTATCGCAAATTCTTTCTGTTTTAGGAAAGCAAACTTTTGTTTTTCTTAGGGCTCTTTCACATCAGAGCTTGCGTTGGAGACTGCTCAAAGCATACGTTTTGTTGTATGCCTTTTACTGCGTTTTGATATGCGTTGCACTGCAGTGAGTGTGCGTTTTTAATCCGTTTTCAATGCGTTACTGCACATAGAAAAACGCAGGTAATTTTTTTTTCTTTTAGTTGTCAACTTTCTACATTGTTCCTCTGTTGCATTCTGGGACTGATTATCTGCGTTAACGGATTAAAAACGCGCATAGTGTGCGTTTTACATTGACTAACATTGTAACGCATAAAGCTAGCGTTGGCCAAAAAACTGCGCCTGGGTGCAGTGGAACGCAACGCACAAAAAGGCTGCGTTATATGTGAAAGCTAAAATGAAAGTCTATGGACTTTCATTTCACCTTGGGTAACGCAAACTTTATCCTTTGCGTTGAAACGCAGAAAATCTGCCCTAATGTGAAAGAGCCCTTAACATCTTAGTAAGGGGGCTTTTAGGACCATTGTAGTCCCTTACACACTCCAATGAGTTCTGGGTCACCATGAGCTTGCTGGTTAGTCTGTACCTCTCGGTGTTACAAGCCCTACTGCATAGAGCCAAATTAATCTATGCCATGCACTGATGAGGATCAAACAATCCAAAACAGTCTGTATGCATGTTGGATTATTATGGCTCTGTACAAACTAACAAGCTGACACATCATTGCATTCCAGCAGTTCTGGAGGTGTGTTTAGCTTCTAAGGGTAGAATGGTTAATTTGCATATATTCAGCAGTGATGCACTGGGAGACATCTCAAGCTCACTCCAACCTGAATTATCGCAAATTCTTTCTGTTTTAAGAAAGCAAACTTTTATTTTTCATTTCCGAGTCAAAGAGTTCACTTCCTGACTGACGTCAGGGAGTGAAAAAAATCAAATCTTTCTGCAAAAGCACTTAGAAAAGCGATTTACAAAAAATTACAACGCGCAAAAAAAATCGCACACAAAATCGCAAAAGGCCGGCGTCAGCGATTGAGATTTATGATGTGAACAAGGCCTTACCGAGTCCCTGAAATACAGTTGAAGTTTGGTCACATGGCCGTTGATTCTTGCAGATATTCTGGAGTCCCAACAACATTTCTGCATGTCTCTATTTTTTCCTTATGGCCTGTGCAAGAGTTCAGCTCCACTAAAAGAAGTGTTTTTGATATTGAAACAAGGATAATTACCATAAAATCCTGAATAATTTACTGAATTCTACTATAGGTCACGACAGGGCCTCTTTAAGAAAACAGAATCTGCTAGCATGTTATTTTGGGCTGGGGGTAATGTGGAGAAGCCGGGTCACGCTTCCATCCTGGCTTGGCGAACCATTCGTAACCCGTAGCCTGCGCCACTTGGCTTGTCCATCCGTAAATACGCGGCCGCTGATTGACGCTAAGCACGACGCCGTCGCTTCAAAAGGTTGTCTTTTGCTTTTAGCTAATTGTGGCTACAAAACATAAATGCCCGGAACGCTGCGGAATAAAACGAGGAGAAAACTCAGAATACATGAAAGCCTTCAGGGGACTTGTCTAACTGTCCTGATAATGTCAGATAAAAGCTCTGGGAGGGCAGGGAATCATGGAATAAGCCTGCATGAGGCACAGTCAAGACGGGAGCCAGAGACAGACCCCGAGTGACTGCTGCACCCCGGCACCGGACAGGGAGACTGAGGGGTTCCTGTGCTGGACGGTGCAGAGGACCAGCAGGACATGGAGACTGAGGGGTTCCTGTGCTGGACGGTGCAGAGGACCAGCAGGACAGGGAGACTGAGGGGTTCCTGTGCTGGAAGGTGCAGAGGACCAGCAGGACAGGGAGACTGAGGGGTTCCTGTGCTGGACGGTGCAGAGAACCAGCAGGACAGGGAGACTGAGGGGTTCCTGTGCTGGACGATGCAGAGGACCAGCAGGACAGGGAGACTGAGGGGTTCCTGTGCTGGACGATGCAGAGGACCAGCAGGACAGGGAGAATGAGGGGTTCCTGTGCTGGACAGTGCAGAGGAGAACCAGCAGGACATGGAGACTGAGGGGTTCCTGTGCTGGACGGTGCAGAGAACCAGGAGGACAGGGAGACTGAGGGGTTCCTGTGCTGGACGGTGCAGAGGACCAGCAGGACAGGAAGACTGAGGGGTTCCTGTGCTGGACGGTGCAGAGAACCAGCAGGACATGGAGACTGAGGGGTTCCTGTGCTGGACGGTGCAGAGGACCAGCAGGACAGGGAGACTGAGGGGTTCCTGTGCTGGGCGGTGCAGAGAATTAGCAGGACATGGAGACTGAGGGGTTCCTGTGTAGGACGGTGCAGAGGACCAGCAGGACAGGGAGACTGAGGGGTTCCTGTGCTGGACGGTGCAGAGAACCAGCAGGACATGGAGACTGAGGGGTTCCTGTGCTGGACGGTGCAGAGGACCAGCAGGACAGGGAGACTGAGGGGTTCCTGTGCTGGACGGTGCAGAGGACCAGCAGGACATGGAGACTGAGGGGTTCCTGTGCTGGACGGTGCAGAGGACCAGCAGGACAGGAAGACTGAGGGGTTCCTGTGCTTGACGGTGCAGAGAACCAGCAGGACATGGAGACTGAGGGGTTCCTGTGCTGGACGGTGCAGAGGACCAGCAGGACAGGGAGACTGAGGGGTTCCTGTGCTGGACGGTGCAGAGAATTAGCAGGACATGGAGACTGAGGGGTTCCTGTGCTGGACGGTGCAGAGGACCAGCAGGACAGGGAGACTGAGGGGTTCCTGTGCTGGACGGTGCAGAGAATTAGCAGAACATGGAGACTGAGGGGTTCCTGTGCTGAACGGTGCAGAGGACCAGCAGGACATGGAGACTGAGGGGTTCCTGTGCTGGACGGTGCAGAGGACCAGCAGGACAGGGAGACTGAGGGGTTCCTGTGCTGGACGGTGCAGAGAATTAGCAGGACATGGAGACTGAGGGGTTCCTGTGCTGGACGGTGCAGAGGACCAGCAGGACAAGGAGACTGAGGGGTTCCTGTGCTGGACGGTGCAGAGAATTAGCAGGACATGGAGACTGAGGGGTTCCTGTGTAGGACGGTGCAGAGGACCAGCAGGACAGGGAGACTGAGGGGTTCCTGTGCTGGACAGTGCAGAGGAGAACCAGCAGGACATGGAGACTGAGGGGTTCCTGTGCTGGACGGTGCAGAGGAGAACCAGCAGGACAGGGAGACTGAGGGGTTCCTGCACTGGACGGTGCAGAGAACCAGCAGGATAGGGAGACTGAGGGGTTCCTGCGCTGGACGGTGCAGAGGAGAACCAGCAGGACAGGGAGACTGAGGGGTTTCTGCGCTGGACGGTGCAGAGGAGAACCAGCAGGACATGGAGACTGAGGGGTTCCTGTGCTGGACGGTGCAGAGGACCAGCAGGACAGGGAGACTGAGGGGTTCCTGTGCTGGACGGTGCAGAGGACCAGCAGGACAGGGAGACTGAGGGGTTCCTGTGCTGGACGGTGCAGAAAATTAGCAGGACAAGGAGACTGAGGGGTTCCTGTGCTGGACGGTGCAGAGGACCAGCAGGACAGGGAGACTGAGGGGTTCCTGTACTGGACGGTGCAGAGAATTAGCAGGACATGGAGACTGAGGGGTTCCTGTGTAGGACGGTGCAGAGGACCAGCAGGACAGGGAGACTGAGGGGTTCCTGTGCTGGACGGTGCAGAGGAGAACCAGCAGGACAGGGAGACTGAGGGGTTCCTGCACTGGACGGTGCAGAGAACCAGCAGGATAGGGAGACTGAGGGGTTCCTGCGCTGGACGGTGCAGAGGAGAACCAGCAGGACAGGGAGACTGAGGGGTTCCTGTGCTGGAGGGTGCAGAGAACCAGCAAGATAGGGAGACTGAGGGGTTCCTGTGCTGGAGGGTGCAGAGAACCAGCAGGACATGGAGACTGAGGGGTTCCTGTGCTGGACGGTGCAGAGAACCAGCAGGACAGGGAGACTGAGGGGTTCCTGTGCTGGAGGGTGCAGAGAACCAGCAGGAGGAATATGGCCACACGCAGGTGTCCATGCTCGGAAGCCATCAAACCTGAATGAACTAGAGATGTTTTGGGAAGAGGAATGGTCCAAAATACCTTCAACCAGAATCCAGACTCTCATTGGAACCTACAGGAAGCGTTTAGAGGCTGTAATTTCTGCAAAAGGAGGATCTACTAAAGATTGATTTCTTTTATTTTTTGTGGTGCCCAAATGTATGCACCTGCCTAATTTTGTTTAACCATTTCAGCCTCGAACATGATCATCACATCCAGGAGGATGCTCTACTGCAGTGTGGCGCGATCGCGGGCGCGCCCCTGTGCCATTCCCCGGTAGCCCTGAGATCAGTGAACGGAAACATGGTTTTCGATCACCGATCTAAGTTGCTAGCAGAAAAACCGATGGTCTCTTATCAGAGGCCGCAGTTTTTCTGAAAAAAAAAAGTTCCCCGTCGTCCTTGTGCTTCCTGGAAGTGAGAAGAAAAAAAAAATTCAAGGCCATCTTGTGACCAAATAGTAAAACTACATCTACATACATTTTTGAAGGCAATTTACACACATTACATTCAAAATTGATTGTTTATTTCCCAACACCAAAAAATTACCCAAATAAAATTTACAATTATAAAAAAACAAAACATAAATAGTTACCTAAGGGTCTGAACTTTTTAAATATGCATGTGAAAGGTAGTATACTATGAACATTTTTAAAATTATAGTGTAACGATTGCGGAATCGTCTCCGTGGTCAGCGCACCAGACGTGCGCTGACACGGCGGATTTCCTCCACAAGCGTATAAATTTGCAGGAACCCAGCAGTGGGTGCAATGCACCTGCAGAGGGAAATTCCTGTCGGCAGGTGGAGCTGTGGAGTGCAGAGGAACAGCTCCTCTGCCCTACCACACACGCCAGACAGGAATTGTACGAAGTAAAGAACCGTAATCGCAAGAGAAGCGATTGAGAGTAAGCACAGAGACAGATTGTGTGTGTGTGCATAAAACTAGTCGCCAACCCGCGACCGTGCACACACCACAGCAGGTATGACGTAGGAACGCGATCGCGAGAGGTGCGATCGCCAGACGTGACACAAGGCTACAGCAAGGCAGAGCACGAGAGTAGCAAAGGCACAGCAAATCATACAATGAGGAGATACGGAAAACAACAAACGCTTGCTAACCGCGAACACCGCACTCATTCGTAACAGTGCACGCGGTTATGCGCGGTCTCCACGTGATAAGCACAATAGAGACAAGCATGCCTAACTAACCATCGACAGACAAACATGAAACAGAGGACGCGAACGCTTGCTTAACGGTTACCTCACCGAGCCTCCAGCAAGCGTCCGTAGCAGACAAGACAGACACATGAAAACAGGGACAAGCGAGAGATAGGATCCACAGCACTAGCGAAAGTGGCTAGCGCGATCCAGGTACAGAGTAGCAGAACAGAAGGATCCACAGCACTAGCGAAAAGTGACAGAACAGAAGAGATAGCTGGTAGCAACCGCTGCACCAGCTATACTCCAAGAACAGAGATCAGAACCATTTCCTGTCGACCACCACTGGGACAGGACAACCGCAACAGAACAAACAAACAGATAAACAATCCTAACTGCACTAGGGAACCTGCCTAGCACAGTTTCCAGGAATTACTCTAAGCTGATCTTCAAACAAAGAGCATGGCTGACACTCTCCAGAGTGTTTCACAGGAAGACTCCTTATGACCAGCGAAGCATTGTGGGAAAGACATAGTACTTATAGTACACGCCTCCAATGAATGTGGCCAGGCAATTTGCATGACAACGTATGCAAATTCCTCAGCAAGCACAAGCTGCAAAACTGACAGAAGTTCTTCTTTCCAGAGACCTGCAGCATGCAAACCTAAACAATGGTCAAGAAGCTGCCTGCCTGCACAGGCAGCTGAGCAAATCATCACAGTACCCCCCCCCCCCTCCAGGGTCGAATTCTAGGCGACCCTCAAAAGTGCTATTAGCAACAGACTCAAACTGAAGACTCATGAAGGTCGGGACAGCCCGACAAGGTCCAATTCCAGAGTCAGTCCACCCGAAACCGACCTCATCGGAAGCAGAAGCCACCGAAACATGCCCATCAGCACTACAAGTCTCAGCGTAACACCCATCAGGACTGTGGATACCAGAGAGGAAGCCATCGACACCCTCCAGACAATACCCACCACCTTCCAAGGAGCGTCCGAAAATACCAAATCTGCCACAAAACCTGTTCGAAGTGTCCCTTACAACACAAAAGCCACCGTTGATCTTATCCAGGGTACCAAGCAAAATTTCTCCCGGAATCTCCCAGAACCTTTTGAAGCTCCACAGAGATCCCAAGAGGGCAGAACAATCACCAGGCTCACATGGAGAACTATCAAGAACCCCTATGGAACCAATGACAATTCCAGACTCAGAATTACGAGGACACCAATCAAGATCAAGACTTTCAGGGACCACTTCTGGGCATGCAAGCAGGCAGGCCATGTCAGAGCATGTCTCCACCGAGGAAGCATCTGAGTACGCTGGTAACCGAGGCACACTTGGGCTTTCTGGGTCACAGAGCACACTGGGGTACACCAGCACAGGAGAAACCTCAGGACATGTTGGGGAACTGCCAACCTCAGAGTCCGGCACGACAAGACCAAAACCAGTACCGGACAGAGAATCATCATGAGTGGAGGTCACAGGCACTGGACTTTCAAAAGAAGACTCGGATACAAATTCAGAAATTTCTGTGACAATAATATCATCATTGACTACATATGAGTGAAGCTCCATCAGAGCTGAAAAGGTAGCCAGCAAGGCAGCAATGCCTACTGAAGTGGGCAACACCTCAGAAGGACTTGGGGGGCAGGAGACGTCTCCTACAAGTTCTGCACCCTTTGGGAGGAACTCGGAGATCTCCAGGAGGTCAGACAGGACCTCAGGAACATCCTTTTTCAAGTCTCCTAAGAAGGATTCTGAACTATCCATGTTACAGGGTAAAGCTTGAACTTTATTTTGTGAACCAGGCAGATGTCCCAGGGAAGGTTCCACCATAAACTGAGACTGAATTTCATCATCAGGACAGGGATACACAGAAATATCTAGTGAAACTAACTCTGGCCTTCTGAGTTTCGTTTCACTGCAGGGAAATTCCTCCATAGCAGTCAAACCAGACTGCAATTCCAAAATAGCAGAGAAACAGGTAACAATGGTTGCAATACCTAGACGAGCCTCTAGGGACACTGCAGGAGATTTTAACCAAGGTAATATTGACTCATCCAGATTACTGGGTGGAGAGTCAGTACTCACTTCAGAATCAGACTCGCAAATGTCAATGCGAGTGGACATAATGTCTTTATTCATGATACAGGGCAGGCTTAGAGACATCTTCTCTGGACAGAGCAAAGGTGCTTCAGTATCAGGTTCACAAAACCAAAGTGCTGTCTCACTCTTAGACTCGGCTAACGATGTCGAATCCGAGGAGACAGAACGCAAAATTTGCGAATCCACAATCGCTTTAGGTTGCGAAACCGAACACTCCAAAGACAGGGATTCTGAGGTCTCCAGGCTGGATTGCTGGATCTCAGAAACGCCAGCTGACAATGTACCTTTACAAACGTCACCTGAATGACGTACACGTAGTTCATTCAGAATCATTTTCCACATACAAATCAGCGGACTCACAAAGTCAAATTCACACCCCTTTTTTTCTCTTAAGGCGGAAGCATAACTTATACATGCTCTCAAGACAGATTCACTTCTGGCCATGTAGTATTCACAAAACGACTCTGAATCGTTCTCCAATTCATACACCAACGCTTCGAGCTGTTTTTTTTGGAACGGGGGCTCCCATTCACACCTGACTAGGTCTGAGCATTCATACTGAACAATGTTAGGGGAAGTTGTGACAACAACATGAGGAATCATATTAATTTTACTCTTGAAACTGCATAGTTTGGGAATTTTCCCCATAGCAAGATCATAGATGGAGGATCTTAAAGTAGTACTGAGAGAAGAAGATCTGTTTTTACATGACAAGGGATTCCACAAATCATTGACAAAACTGACACACTCACGCCGATCACAATCGGCAGGAACATCTGAGAAAAAGGCATCAGATCGCATAGATTTAACCTCTAAACAAACGGGAGAAACTCCATCAGAATTCACGCAGGTGTCCACAGTCGAGGCACACCCATTCATTTCAGGTCGCACAGTGTCCAAACTCACTTGCTTTACCCCAGAAAGACAGGAATAATCATGTGACAATGGTGTCTCTTTATTGGAAATAATTGGTTGATGTGTGTGCAATTCGTCCAAAATAGTCTGCCACACATAAATCACCAGATCCACATCACACTCATCACATTCATCAGAATCAATCAAAAGGTACATAGAGTTGAGACAATCATTCAGTTCATCCGCGCTCTTTGCGATATAAAAATCGCAAAAGGCTTTCCAATCAAAATCAAACTCTTCCAACAAGGCCCCAATTTCCCATGAGGCAAATGGCGGTTCAAACAACCCAGTATCTAGGTAATCTCCATATGGGTTGGGGTCAGGAACGAGGACAGACTTTTTAACTGCCTTAATGTAGTGTGCGATCCTACCTATAATAGGATCCACATATGCCTTTGCCTCAGGCAATGACATCTGAAACAAATCGAAGGTTCCCTCTGGGAATTTTGGTTGGGCTGGTCATATTGTAACGATTGCGGAATCGTCTCCGTGGTCAGCGCACCAGACGTGCGCTGACACGGCGGATTTCCTCCACAAGCGTATAAATTTGCAGGAACCCAGCAGTGGATGCAATGCACCTGCAGAAGGAAATTCCTGTCGGCAGGTGGAGCTGTGGAGTGCAGAGGAACAGCTCCTCTGCCCTACCACACACGCCAGACAGGAATTGTACGAAGTAAAGAACCGTAATCGCAAGAGAAGCGATTGAGAGTGAGCACAGAGACAGATTGTGTGTGTGCATAAAACTAGTCGCCAACTCGCGACTGTGCACACACCACAGCAGAAACGAAGCAGGAACGCGATCGCGAGAGGTGCGATCGCCAGACGTGACACAAGGCTACAGCAAGGCAGAGCACGAGAGTCGCAAAGGCACAGCAAATCATACAATGAGGAGATACGGAAAACAACAAACGCTAGCTAACCGCGAACACCGCACTCATTCGTAACAGTGCACGCGGTTATGCGCGGTCTCCACGTGATAAGCACAATAGAGACAAGCACGCCTAACTAATCATCGACAGACAAACATGAAACAGAGGACGCGAACGCTTGCTTAACGGTTACCTCACCGAGCCTCCAGCAAGCGTCCGTAGCAGACAAGACAGACACACGAAAACAGGGACAAGCGAGAGATAGGATCCACAGCACTAGCGAAAGTGGCTAGCGCGATCCAGGTACAGAGTAGCAGAACAGAAGGATCCACAGCACTAGCGAAAAGTGGCTAGCGCGATCCCAGGAGACAGAACAGAAGAGATAGCTGGTAGCAACCGCTGCACCAGCTATACTCCAAGAACAGAGATCAGAACCATTTCCTGTCGACCACCGCTGGGACAGGACAACCGCAACAGAACAAACAAACAGATAAACAATCCTAACTGCACTAGGGAACCTGCCTAGCACAGTTTCCAGGAATTACTCTGAGCTGATCTTCAAACAAAGAGCATGGCTGACACTCTCCAGAGTGTTTCACAGGAAGACTCCTTATGACCAGCGAAGCATTGTGGGAAAGACATAGTACTTATAGTACACGCCTCCAATGAATGTGGCCAGGCAATTTGCATGACAACGTATGCAAATTTCTCAGCAAGCACAAGCTGCAAAACTGACAGAAGCTCTTCTTTCCAGAGTCCTGCAGCATGCAAACCTAAACAATGGTCAAGAAGCTGCCTGCCTGCACAGGCAGCTGAGCAAATCATCACATATAGCTTGTAAATAGTGATGGACGCTAAACTGATTTATTTCCAAATAAAATATTGGCGCCATACATTGTGATAGGGACAAAATTTAAATAGTGTAAAAACCGAGACAAACGGGCAAATAAAATACATAGGTTTTAATTATGGCAGCATGTATTATTTTAAAGCTATAATGGCTGAAAACTGAGAAATAATGATTTTTTTCCATGTTTTTCTTAATATTCCTGTTAAAATGCATTTATACAAAAATAATGCTTAGCAAAATGTACCACCCAAAGAAAGCCTAATTAGTGACAGAAAAAAACAAGATATAGATCAATAAATTGTGATAAGTAGTGATAAAGTTATTAGCGAATGAATGGGAGGTGAAAATTGCTCTGATACATAAGGTGAAAAATCCCCGCGGGCTTTAATGGTTAAACAATTATTGTGCACTTTCTGAAAATCCAATAAACTTAATTTCACTTCTCAAATATCACTGTGTGTGTCTCCTATATGATATATTTAACTGACATTTTTTACCGTAACAACCAACGATTTATACAGGAAAATCATGACGATTAACCAGGTTGCCCAAACTTTCTTGTCCCAACAGCTGTTTCCAACTGCCAAAAAAGCAAGCAGCTTCTCCTTCCAGTGACATCACCTGCCAGCAGTAAAAATGTCACCATGTAATAAATGTCAGAATGTAAATCAGGGAAAAGAAAGATTTTACAATGAGCAAACACTGACTAAATCATTTATACATAATTATTGTAAAAATGAAGCACTTTTTTTATTACATTATTTTCACTAGAGTTCCTCTTTAAACTTGCAATCCTTTCGGCGGACTATGTGAACAGATTCATAGATTAACATTTATTCCTTTTGCGTCTGTTCTTGTCTGTAACCGTTGGATAGCTAAACCTTACATTTTTTGGCCAATGTGAATCGGGCCTAAATAATTTATATAGTAATATTTAAAAAAAAAAATAAGCAATTTAATTTACTGCGTACTTTTCACCACAGTTCCTCTTGAAATATTTCTTGTGCGTGCCAACATGAAGGGTGGGAGGTAAAACAGCCCTGCTTACTCCTTTCTAAACCTAAAATTCTGCTGAACAGTCTCCATTGATTCTGTTTTAGCAGTTTATTCCCTGTAGAAAGCTATGAGCCATCTGTCCTCCAGTTCTTGCATATGGAAGCTCTGAGCAGATCCTTATGTTGTACATTATTGCTTGTGTTACAGAGGAGCCAGTTACGTCACAGAGAACAACAACCACTAGGATTTTGTGTAAGGCCAAAGAAAAAACCCACCTACTTAAAGGGGCTTGTAACTTTAATAAATACTAGGTAGTGCTCCAAAAACATACTTACAGTATAGGTAGCCAAGTATAGGTGCCCCCCAGTGTAGATAGCCTGGTATAGGTCCCCCTGTACAGATAGTGATGTATAGGTTCCCCTAGTATAGATAGCCAGGTATAGGTGCCCCCGTACAGATAGTGATGTATAGGTTCCCCTAGTATAGATAGCCAGGAATAGGTTCTCCCAGTATAGATAGCCAGGTGTAGGTGCCCCGAGTATAGATAGCCAGGTATACTACATGCTCTCAGTATAGGTAGCCAGATATAGGTGCCTAAAGTATATGTAGCCAGACATAGATGCCCCCAGTATAGGCAGCCAGCTACAGGTGCCCCCAGTATAGGTAGCCAGGTATAGGTGCCCCCAGTATACTGTAGGTAGCCAGGTATAGGTGCCCCCAGTATAGATAGCCAGGTATAGGTGCCCCCCAGTATAGGTAGCCAGGCATAGGTGTCCCCAATATAGGTAGCCAGCTACAGGTGCCCCCAGTATAGGTAGCCAGCTACAGGTGCCCCCAGTATAGCTAGTTAGCTACAGGTGTCCCCAATATAGGTAGTTGGCTACAGGTGTCCCCAATATAGGTAGCCAGGCATAGGGGTCACTCCCTTCTACAGAGTTCCCCCCTCCAGAAATTACAGTAGCAGCAGGCGAGCAGGGATTGCGGACGCACCTCTTCTGCATTCCAAGCGTTCTACCCTGTTGCAGAACCTTACTCTACTTCCTGATAAGCAGTGCTGGGGGGGGGGGGGGGGGGGCTGAGGTGCAGGGGGGGAGTCGGGCCCCCCTCTCTGCGGCTGTGTGTGCCCACTGCTCCCTCTTCTTCACTGCGTCCCCCTCCTGCCCCTAATTACTGCCCTGGGCGGGCCCTAGAGCCACGCCCCCCCAGGTTTCTCTTCACACGGGCCCATGTCAGGTGCCTACCAACATAATGTGCAGCAGCCACTTGTACTTGCATACAGTTCTTTATTCATATCCTGGGACAGGGATCTCGTGTTTAGGAGTTATAGGCAGGGCAGCCATCTGGGGGGACAACTGACACTGCAGTGAGGGGCCCTGGCCCCCCCCCCCCCCCCAAAGTGCTGGAAGGGCCTGTGGCTCACTAAGCAGCACACCACATTCCAGCACTGAGAGAAGAGTGACATCAACGCTTGAACATGGGGAGTATATGAGTGAGCCCGCTACAGCGGACTTTCTATACTGGGCCACCACCTATACCTGGCTACCTATACTAGGGCACCACCTATACCTGGCTACCTATACTGGGCCACCACCTATATCTGGCTACCTATACTGGGGCACCACCTATACCTGGCTACCTATACTGGGCCACCACCTATATCTGGCTACCTATACTGGGGCACCACCTATACTGGGGCACCACCTATACCTGGCTACCTATACTGGGGCACCCACCACCTATACTTGGCTACCTTTACTGAGGGCACCACCTGTACCTGACTACCTATACTGGGGCACCACCTATACTTGGCTACTTATACAGGGGTGCCTATAGCTTGCTACCTATACTGGGGGCACCTGTACCTGGCCAACCTATACTGGTGCACCATCCATACCAGGCTACCTATACTGGGGGCAACTATACCAGGCTACCTATACCGGGACACCACCTGTGTCGGAGCCATGTACATTTTTCGCCACAGCGCACCTTGTGCCCGGACACAGGGGTGGGGTGGCTAGTGGGCAGGCATAGCAACCAGTAGGTGGGCCCAGTGAGGGGGGAGGCCAGGCCTGATGATGTGTGAGGGGCCCCAAAATTTCTGATGGCGGCCCTAATTATAGGTATGGGAGGACTGTTTATTACTTCCAAGAATAGAGCCTGCGGACACAGTAATGTTGCCTAGGCGATGTTTGCTGCAGGAGGGACAGTGAGTTGTGGCAGTAGGGAAGGAAAAGTGCAGAACAGTACACTGCTTATTTTTTTTTTTTTGTATTCTAATGTTTGTAATTTACTTTTTCCCCCTTTGATGCATCATTTTAGCATGCTGTCACTCCTCCGTGGTTTATCGTCCTTTCTTCTTCAGGTATCGATATTCCTTACGCTTTGCATCTGCTTTTATCTCCAATTTACTTACATTTCCTAAACTGCACTTTTTATTTTCACCAACCAAAATGTTTGACTTTGATGCCAAGCAGTAGCTAAAATTCCTCTGTGAAATTATCTCTCACTTCATGTATTTCCAGTGCGTCTAAATGACTCTTTTCCCTTTCACATCTCGCATTGTTAATTGTATGTTAATCTCGCGTTTGGCAACCAAAAGATGATGATCCGATGCTAGATCAGCTTCTGGCTACATTTTAGTCTGCATAATTGAGTGTTTAAATATTTTGTTTATCATAATATATTCATTCTAATGTCCATACTTTACATTTGGGCTGATCCAAGTATCTAATCTTCTGGGAGGACAGTAAGACTTGTGTGATGAACAGGCGTGTATTATAAAAGCTGCAATTTGCAGCAAAAAAGGGTAATTTACGGGCATGGTGGCGCCAAAATTTACCTCCTTTTCCACAAATCACAGGTTTTATAATGTGCCCACTATGCAATGAAGCGGTTGGCATATCTGCAATTCTGCATGACTCCTGTGATTCTATTGGGGGCCTCCGGTTGCAGAAATTTAGTTTTTTTTGCCACAAATCGCAGCTTTGCAGCAGGGGTAGGTTAACCAAGTAGCAACTTCTGCCACGCTTATCTACGTCCCTGTTTATAAACACATGTGAACACATGTAAACACTTGGTTCTGTTTTCTATTTTTAGAAAACAGAGTTAGTATAGCACCATCTTGTGGCTAAAATGTAAAACTACTTCTAAATACACCATTATACCATACACTTACCATAGAAAAATTAAATACAGTTTCATTATTTTTTTAACTCCTTCACCCCTAACCCAAAATAAAATATTATCGCCATACATTGTACTAGGGACTCAATTTAAACATTGCAATAACTGGGCCAAATGGCCAAATACAATTTATCTGTTTTATCTACAATAGCACATTTTATTTTTAAACTACAATGGCTGAAAGCTGAGAAATGGTGATTTTTTTTCTTCTTCTTTCCTGTCAAATGCATATAAAATAATATAATTCTTAGCATAAAGTACTGTCCAAAGAAAGCCTAGTTTGTCCCGCAAAAAAAATAATATATAGATCATTTCAGTGTGATAATTAGCGATTATTCGGTTATTACCGATTTAATGGGAAGAGTTTTTGAAGGGAAAAAAAAACTGTGGTAGAGAGGAGGTTAAGGTTAGGAGGAGGGTGGTTAAGTGTTTGGGGAGGGGGGGTTAAGTTAGGCATAGGAAGAGAGGTCTTAGGGTTTAGCATCGGTAGTGGGAAGTCTTAGGCTTAGGCATCGGTAGCGGAAGGTCTTAAAGGAAAACTTAAGGCAACTATAAAAAATGAGATTTACTCACCTGGGGCTCCCCTCAGCCCCCAGCAGCCGATCGGTGCCCTCGCAGCCCCGCTCAGATGCTCCTGCACCCGACGGCGAACACTTCCGGTTTGGCCGTCACCGGCCGACAGGCATGGGAACGCGAGTAATTCTTCGCGTTCCCAGCCTGTATATCGCCCCCTATGCTGCTATTGCGACCAGCTGGCCGCAATAGCAGCATAGGGGGCGATATACAGGCTGGTAACGCGAACAATCACTCGCGTTCCCATGCCTGTCGGCCGGTGACGGCCAAACCGGAAGTGTTCGCCGGCGGGTGCAGGAGCATCTGAGCGGGGCTGCGAGGGCACCGATCGGCTGCTGGGGGCTGAGGGGAGCCCCAGGTGAGTAAATCTCATTTTTTGTAGTTGCCTTAAGTTTTCCTTTAAGGTTAGGCATCAGTAGAGGGAGGTCTTAGGGTTAGGCATCAGTAGAGGGAGGTCTTAGGGTTAGGCATCAGTAGAGGGAGGTCTTAGGGTTAGGCATCAGTAGAGGGAGGTCTTAGGGTTAGGCATCAGTAGAGGTAGGTATTAGGGTTTTGCCATTGGCAGAGGAAGGTCTTAGGGTTAGGCATCGATACAGGGAGGTCTTAGGGTTAGGCATCGGTAGAGAGAGGTCTTAGGGTTAGGCATTGGTAAAGGGAGGTCTTAGGGTTAGGCATTGGCAGAGGGAGGCCTTAGGGTTAGGGATCGGTAGAGGGAGGTCTTAGGGTTAGACATAGATAGAGGGAGGTCTTAGGGCTAGGCATCAGTGGAGGGGGGGTCTTAGGGTTAGGCATCGGTAGAGGGAGGTCTTAGGGTTAGGCATCGGTAGAGGGAGGTCTTAGGGTTAGACATAGATAGAGGGAGGTATTATGGCTAGGCATCAGTGGAGGGGGGGTCTTAGGGTTAGGCATCGGTAGAGGGAGGTATTAGGGTTAGGCATCAGTAGAGGGAGGTCTTAGGGTTAGGCATCAGTGGAGGGAGAGTCTTAGGGTTAGGCATTGGTAGAGGGAGGTCTCAGGGTTAGGCATCGGTAGAGGGAGGTCTCAGGGTTAGGCATCGGTAAAAGGAGACCTTAGGGTTAGGCAGGCATCGGTAGAGGGAGCTCTTAGGGTTAGGCATCAGTGGAGGGAGGGTCTTAGGGTTAGGCATTAGCAGAGGGAGGTCTTAGGGTTAGACATAGATAGAGGGAGGTATTAGGGCTAGTAGGCATCAGTGAAGGGGGTCTTAGAGTTAGACATCGTTAGCGGGAATTCTTAGGTTAAGACAGTAAAATATCGGTATAGATTACCAATATTTTACTATTGAAATTGAGCAGTAGAATATCCGTAATTTTACCGATATTCTACGGGCAATCTCCCTTACCCTTTTTTCCAGGCACTTTTTTTTTTAACATATGCCTTTGTAATCCTCTGGATAGAATAGAAATCGAGAATTTGGTACCTGAAAGAGAAACAGAAAATGTAATTTTAAATGTATTGTCTAAAAGGTAATTTCCAAGGATACTGTGCTGCTTTTTTTAATTAAAAAAAATATTGATTTTGTCATTTCAAATTGGCAGCAACATGAGATTACACTATTGTACAACACATTCAGAACTGGTTAACTTTTTTTTTTAATAACTACGGTATATTATTTAGAATTTTAGAGCTGCATTCTTAGAAATAAGAAAAAAATCATGCTAGTAATCTTTAATGAAAAATGTTGAATCGGTCGTAATCAATTACTGGTTTACTAAGCCCTAGAGATGGCTCAACCGTTGGGACATTTCACCTCCAGTCAGCCATATAACAGATTTAATAATGCAGAAGTAATAAGGTATATGGATTTCTTGTCAGATATCATTCCTTTTAATTTCTCTATATTTCTATATTTCCTGGCCAGCCTCCTGATTCCCTCCTGATGGCCATTATACACCCCTCCCCCTCCCCTCCCTCCCCCCCACCGTGCTTCTGTTGTTGGCTGACATCCTTCCAAAAATAAAATGTAAGACTAATGATTACACCTTTCCACATTAATGGCTTTTTGAAATGACGACATTCTCGTGGCCATGAGGTCAGCTGGAAAGTCAGAATTGAGTAATTAATGGAATCATTTGGAGGAGTTATACATAGTTACTCCGAGGGAAATGGCAGCAGAGGGGTCATATTGTGGCATATTGAAGCTGCAGAAGATTGACTCGACACATCAAAAAATATGAAAGGGTCTGTAGGGCCCCAGGGATGGCACCCTCGGGGCACGTCTCTGCATCGGAAAATGCATCACTCTCAGAAGGAGAAATTTTACATTTACCAACATTTGACTTTTTTTATCCATTAAAAGAAAAAAAATATGATTTTATAATGAAGGTAACTTAAATATATAACAGTGACTTAAATAAAATAAACGGTGTATTTATTTCCATTAGAGATGAAATCAAATTAAAAGACAAAATGGACAAAATGGACCAATTTTTTGGAGCACATATATTCTTTTTTGATGTTATATTAAATCCTTTTATGACTCCTATGACACATCCTAACCAATCCGAGCAGATTGATGGGATCGAACCGAAATTTGGATCAGTCTCATTAATCTCATCGGATTGGTTAGGAGATTTTTGTCCATTAGTAGTCACAAACAATCATTTACGAACGCTCATACAAAGAATTGTTTGTAATCAATCGTTTGGCAAATTGTATCATTAGTGGCCACCTTTACCTCCCTGCACGACCCCCCATAGATGCAGGAGGGGAAGAGCAGCGCTAGAAGGAGGGGTGACAGGGATAGCGGCGGGGAGGGGGAACATATCCCCCCTCCCTCACCTGGGTCCCCTCTTTCTGCCTCTCTTCCCCTCCAAAATGCGGACAGCGGGCACAGCAAGCAGGCGGGTGGGCGGAGAATACTCACATCACTTCCGCGTTTCAGCCGCTGGAATGCTGTGTAGCCGTCACGTGCCTCTTCTGCTCCTTCAATCATTGGAGGCGCAGAAGAGGCACGTGACGGCGACGCAGCGTTCCAACGGCTGATACGCGGAAGAGAACTGGGGGTCACTATACTAGCTATACTGGGGGCAACTATGAGGGCCACTATACTACCTATACTGGGGGCAGCTATACGGGGGGTCACTATACTAGCTATACTAGGGGCCACTATACTAGTTACACTGGGGGCAGCAGCACTACCTACATTGGGGCAGCAGCTATGCTGCCTATCCTGGGAGCAACTATACTATATATACTGGGGGCAGCTATATTGGTGCAACTATACTACCTTCACTGGGGGCAACTAGCTACCTATACTGAGGGCAACTGTGCTAGCTACCTGTACTGGGGGCAGTGGCAGCACCAGGGGGTGCTTTGGGTGCTGAAGCACCCCCTAAAACTCTCCAGTGTGAACTGACTTTCGGCGTCTAATAGACGCCGTGTCAGTTCACTGCAGCAGCAGCCGGCTGTGGTAGAGCTGGGCTAGGGTAAAATGGCGTCCGAAGCCCTGCTCTGCAGACTTTGAGTCTGGAGTGCAGGGCTTTAGGCACCATTTTCCCCAGGGCCGGTTCTAGCAACAATGGGGCCCTGGGGCAAAAGAAACTTGGGGGCCCTGTCGACCCTCCCTTCCAGCCACTGTCATGGGTTACCATAGCTGGAGGGGCACCTCGGGGCTACCACAGGGTCTTGGGCCCTAGGGCAATTGCCCCCTTTACCTCTATGGTAGCACCGGCCCTGATTTTCCCGTAGCCCTGCTCAGCACGGGAGTTTCAGTTGCTGGCTGCAAAGGATTGTGGGAGCTGCGCGCTGGACGGAGGCCCGGAACAGGAGCTCTGCTTCAGGTGAGTAATTTTTTTTATTATTTATTTATATTAGCAACCAGGTGTATCGTGTATGTTCTGGCCAGGTCTGCTACACGATTGAAGTGTTTTCTGTCCAGGTCTGCCACACGGTTGCATGTATTTTCTGCTCAAATCTTCTACATGATTGCATGTTTTTTCTGGTCAAATTTTCCACAAGATTGTATGTATTTTCTGGTCAAATCTGCCGACATGATTGCACGTATTTTCTGGTCAAATCTGCTACATGATTGCATGTATTTAATTTCTGGTCAATTCTGCTACATGATTGCATGTATTTTCTGGTCAATTCTGCTACATGATTGCATGTATTTTCTGGTCAAATCTGCTGCATGATTGCATGTATTTTCTGGGCAAATCTGCCGACATGATTGCACGTATTTTTTAATCAAATCTGCTGACATGATTTTCTGGTCAAATCTGCCGACATGGTTGAACAGGTTTTCTGGTCAAATTTGCCGTCATGATTGAACGTATTTTCTGGGCAAATCTGCTCACATTACGTGTAGTTTCTTGAGAAAACCTGCACAATTATGTGAATTTTCTGGGGAAAGGGTCACCAAAACTTGGGCCCACTGTCTTTGCGTTGCACTTTTAAAGGGAACCCGACGTGAGAATAATATTGAGGCTGCCATATTTATCTCCTTTTAAGCAATACCAGTTGCCTGGCTGCCGTGCTGGTCCTCTGCCTCTAATTCTTTCAACCATAGACCCTGAACAAGCATGCTTGTTTCTGGTGTGATTCAGTTCACTACTGCAGCCAAATAGATCAGCAGGGCTGGCAGGCAACTAGTATTGTTTAAAAGGAAATAAATATGGCAGCCACCATATCACTCTCACCCCGGGTTCACGTTAAATTAGTTAGCTGCGCCTCATCTGGTCATGGCCACGCCCATTTTTTTGATACGCCGCATGTTATAGCCACACCTGTTTTTTGCCCTTATTCTATTATCAGTATTACCAGCGCTCATTTTTCCTCGCACCTTTTTGCAAAGATGTCTGTAGTCCCTCATTATACATACAGAGCCGCCTTTTATAAGGATACTCATATATTGTGTTTTCTCCTATATGTCAGCCACAACCGCGTTTTCTTTCTTTTTTCGCATTAAAAATAGCTTCTGTTGTGAGACCTGAACTGTCATAAATGAATCTGGAACAAAGTCTGCTTCTCCCGGCGAATCCACCCTGGAGATATTGTCTTCCTACCTTCTGCAACCAATGATAAAAGGTAAATAAGGCTGAGTCTCTCCGCCGGCTCCTTCCAGAACTCAGGGGGGTGTTTTCTTCCGCTTGTTTGGTTTTGACGTTAATAAAAGCGCTGGCTGCACTTTATCCAAACTCCGGCAAGTGCTGCTTTCCATCCAAACTCAATGCAAAGTGGCAGGTGTCAGGCGTGAGATTCCCCAGCGGCAGCGCACACACACTGCTATGACAACGGGCCTAACATCAAACCTACAAACAGCTTGTCTGCAGATCGGGGCTGAGTGTGACATGAACGGCAGAGGCGGCAGAGCGACAGTCACAGAGCAGATCGGGGCTGTGTGCGACACGAACGGCACATCGACTATAAAATAGTGCAGCTCCCCCTGGTGGTCAGGCCTGGACTCCACAAGACCTGTGAGGGTCTCCTGTGGTATCTGGCTATATCTCTATAATACATATAATACACTATCATCCTATAATATAGTGCAGCTCCCCCTGGTGGTCAGGCCTGGACTCCACAAGACCTGTGAGGGTGTCCTGTGGTATCTGGCTATATCTCTATAATACATATAATACACTATCATCCTATAATATAGTGCAGCTCCCCCTGGTGGTCAGGCCTGGACTCCACAAGACCTGTGAGGGTGTCCTGTGGTATCTGGCTATATCTCTATAATACATATAATACACTATCATCCTATAATATAGTGCAGCTCCCCCTGGTGGTCAGGCCTGGACTCCACAAGACCTGTGAGGACGTCCTGTTGTAACTGGCTATATCTCTATAATACATATAATACACTAACAGCCTATAATATAGTGCAGCTCCCCCTGGTGGTCAGGCCTGGACTCCACAAGACCTGTGAGGACGTCCTGTTGTAACTGGCTATATCTCTATAATACATATAATACACTAACAGCCTATAATATAGTGCAGCTCCCCCTGGTGGTCAGGCCTGGACTTAATGAGACCCGTGAGGTTGTCCTGTGGTATCTCACTATGTATCAATAATCAAGGCAGTTTCTAGGTCTTAGAGCTCCCAGGGCGAATGCGTATAAATTGCGCCCCCTAGATAAGGGCATACTATTGCAATGCAGTACTCAGAGGTGCCTTTCAGTATTAGGTAGCCCCCAATATAGCTAGCCAGAGGCCTCCAGTATTAGAAGCCCCCCTCCTGGGTAGGTAGCCAGAGGAGCCCCAGTATTAGCAAGATGCAGCCCCCCAGTATAGGTTGCCACACGTAGACACCCCCCCCCCCCACCCCGCTTGTTTCGGCAGCTAGAGAGCCCTTCTGTAGGCAGCCAGGGAGTCCCCATTTAGGTAGCCAGAGAGCCTCACACATGCCCCCTGGCTTTCAACACATCGTCTTTAAAGAGAACCCGAGGGGGATGCTCACCATAAAAGATAGACTCTTAGCTATGAAGAGAGAAGCCTCTGTATCCCACGTCCTCCACCAGAGCATCGCTGCTTCCCAGGACCCTCTGTAAGTTTGCAAACGCTCTTCTCTTCTTGCGCGAGCATGACTGGGCTGCGCCCACACGTGTACAGCCACGCCTGCGCTGTTGTACGGAGTCGTTCACGAATGAGTGGCTCCAGCTTACTGCATAGGCGTGGCTGCACTCTCGTAGGCATTGTATGGCCACACTTGTACACAGCGGGGAGCGTGGCCACATTAATATTTGCAACAAAGCTCGTCATCAGGATCCCGAGGCTTCCTACTTTGTAGGTAAGTGTTTTGTTAGCATCTGCCTCTGCTACACTTTAACAACAACGGACTGTTCACCTTTGCTCCAGGTACTCGTTTGGATGAGACTAGTTGTAGGTGGAGCCAACCAGCCCGAAGGATGATGACTCTTGGTGGTTACCAGTAGCCTCCAAGAATCTGAAAGGTGAGAGAGACCAGGAACCCAATGGTGCAATATCCCTGGTATAGGTTGGTATAAAGTAAACATGCCCGGATTTACCTCACAGGAGTCTATAGGCACAGATGTCCTGGCACCCTAGACTCCGCCCTCCATGTATACAGGCCCGGATTTACATCACAGGAGCCTATAGGCACAGATGTCCTGGCACCCTAGACTTCACCCTCTACGAACCTACAAACCCCACCGCAAGTGTGCTGGCTGGCCCAGCTGTCACTTCTCCCTTACTTCCCTTGCCTGTCATAGGTAGCTACAGGTGCCCCTTAGTATTAGGTAGCCGGAAGTACCCGCAGCATTAAGTAGCTAGAGGTGCCCCCAACTGAAGGGAGTTCTCAGCAGTAGAATGCAGAGAGCTGGGTAAGTAACCTCTCATTTACACTCATCAGGATATCAGGAGGGAGGGAGGCACTGGGGTAGGGGAGTGGGCCGCCTTCCTATCATCAGGCGCCTGTAGGCACATGCCTACAGTACCTTATGGTAAAACCCGGCCCTAAATGTAAGGGAAAAACGATTATACTCACAAAGGTAGATAGCAAAACCTTCCAACCACCATCAGAGCCTGCGGGAAATAACCGCCTTCCGCTCTGTATTCCTGGACTGCTCTGCAGGTGTCAGTTGGCCGCTCTTCTTGGACATTTTTTTATAGACACACAATAGTGTTTAAAAAATTATAAACCCCAGGGGTACAAACTATCTAAAACAACACTGGTGGAGGCACCCGAGGATATACACTATACAATGAGGTGATAAGCCTTACCTCGTAGGAAGAACACGCCAAAGTCTTCTGCTGTTACATCTGGATATGTAGAGGGGAGCAAATCTGTCTATCTAAACAGGGGAGGGGCACATCTGGGTATCTAAAGGGGGCACATCTGGATATCTGTAGGGGGCACACTGGCTATTTAACTACTTTCACCTCCTGGACGTAGAAGCTACGTCCAGGAGGCCATGTGCGCTCCCGCGGCCGATCGCACGCGTGCACACGCACTCCCGGCCCGCGGATCGTTAGCCAGGCAATCAGTGAATTGGGCTATGGAGCCCGATCACTGATTCCTCTCCCCCGCTGAAAAAGCGACAGCTTCTCTCGGAAGCTACGCTTTTTCTGCCTCTTACGTCCCCCCTACATCCCTCTAAGCATAGGTTACGCTTAGAGTGACGTCATGTAAACAAAGTAAAACTACATCTACATTAAAAAAAAAAAAAATAAACAAACATATATTTACATTACAAAAATTACTATTTACATCCCACCCTCCCAAAAATACCCAAATAAAATGTTTAATAATTAAAAAAAACAAAAACATTACAATAAAGAAAACAAAACACATAAATATTTACCTAAGAGTCTAAACTTTTTAAATATCTATGTAAAGATTAAATATTTCTATTTTTTTTTATTATAAGCTTGTAAATAGTGATGGATGCAAAACGAAAAAAATGCACTTTTATTTCCAAATAAAATATTGTCTCCATACATTGTGATAGGGACATAATTTAAACGGTTTAATAACCGGGACAAATGGGCAAATACAATACATGAGTTTTAATTATGGAGGCATGTATTATTTTAAAACTATAATGGCCGAAAACTGAGAAATAATGATTTTTTTTAGTTTTCGTCTTATTCTTACTGTTAAAATGCATTTACAGTAAGGTAGCTCTTAGCAAAATGTACCACCCAAAGAAAGCCTAATTGGTGGCGGAAAAAACAAGATATAGATCAGTTCATTGTAATAAGTAGTGATAAAGTTATAGGCTAATGAATGGGAGGTGAACATTGCTCGGATGCATAAAGTGAAAACGACTGAGGGCTGAAGTGGTTAAACAAGGGAAGGGGGCACCAGGGCTGGGCCGAGGCATAGGCTGGAGAGGCTCCAGCCTCAGGGCGCAGTGTAGGAGGGGGCGCACAATTCATTCAGTTGTCATTCCTAATTGTGTATGAAGCAGAGAGAAATAAGAAATGGGGATACATGGCAGTGACTGCAAGCCAGATAACTAGATATTAAGGTGTTGGGGAGGTTGTGGGCCCTGTGGCGCCTCTTAGTCTAATAGCAATCAGTGTGTGACAACTGGGGTGGGAGGGATGGAGGAGGGGCCTCTTAGTGTAATAGCAATCAGTGTGTGACGGCTGGGGTGGGAGGGATGGAGGAGGGGCCTCTTAGTGTAATAGCAATCAGTGTGTGACGGCTGGGGTGGGAGGGGCCTCTTAGTGTAATAGCAATCAGTGTGTGGCGGCTGGGGTGGGAGGGATGGATGGGCGCAGTTTGGTGTCTCAGCCTTGGGTGCTGGAGGACCTTGTCCCAGCTCTGGGGGGCACATTTGTCTATCTAAATGGGGAGAGGCGGGGCAGCTGACTATCTATAGGGGGGAAGGGGGCATATCTGGCTATCTACTGTAAATAGCATTTGTACATTTGGGAGATATACACTGGGATGGAAGAGACTCCCCAAGAAGAAAATGTAATAATTTTGGCCTTTAAAAGATAAGAAAATGTTTGTAAGATGTGTATGGTTACTGTGCCTGTGACAGAACCGCTTGCTAGACCCCGACCCGGGCCACTCCGTCAAGTCAACGCTTCCAGAACCTCAGGAACCAACTCAGCTGCAGGACGGTACTGGGATAAGCCTTTGCATTGGGCAGAACCAATGTCATTAAGCAAGCCCGCACAGAAGCAAGAGACAGCACTCTGAACTTCTGTGATTCCAAACAGTAACTCCTTTATTTAGTCAAACAAGACAATTTATACACTTAAAGTGGATCCGAGATTAACTTTTACTCCTTGCATAATTGTGTTCTTTACATATAGTTTATACGGCATTCCTCAAGCCAAATACTTGTTTTGTTTTGTTTTAATACCCTAATTTCCTATAAACTAAACAAGCCACACCCACAGCTTCTCCAGAGTGCCTTGGCGCTTGCAAGGGATTGTGGCATTTCAGTCTGGGCAGGTGAAAAAGGTGTTACTAGCTATAGATTTCAGAGGCAGAGTTTTCACAATCTGAGAGCTGCAGTGCAGATACAGATCAGTTGCCTGTGTAATGGAGGAGATAAGAGTGGAGTTTTCACAGAATATGCAGATTAGCATGCCTAGATACAGATAAGCTTGCCTGTGTGTGTAATTGTGTAATAGTGACAAGCAGAAAACATGTCTGCTCCCATTGTATCACAGGAAAAAATATTAATATACTGTTGAAGCTGTTTGAAGATAGATTTGCTGTGCAAACTATCTAAACTTTAGATAAGATATATAGACAAGTCACTTGTTATATTTAGTTTTTCATCTCGGATCCGCTTTAACAACACCAGAGCCCCCACCTTTGGGAAGGATTGCTTGCCCATCCCATCCATGTGGTACTCACTATACAGTTTATCTTATCTATCTGTACACAACAAGGTCCAGCACCTGGAATACACTGCTGTACACATCACAATGGCTCCCCACAGAGATAATTCAATCAGGTGATGATATTCCTGGACCGATAGTCTTTTGAAGACACACTGTCTCTAAAGGTGTTAAATGTCTCCAGCCATGTGGGCACCTTCCAAGGGCCTGTGACATCACAGGGCTAAGTAAGTCCGAGATAGCCTGGTGCCAGTGTTTAAGTGAGGACACAGTCTATAATACAGTCTGTAATGTAGAAGCCTGCTTCTTTCCAACCCATGCATGCTTCTCAAATGCATGGGCTGGCCGGTGCATCAGAGGAACGCTGTATATTTATGGGACCCCCAAATGTCCCCCAATCCATTTGGTCATGGCTCACGTGACAGTGCCAATAAAATATTTTTCCAACAAAAGATAGGAAAAAAGAGCTTACTTGAATAAGTAAACCATACGTTCTTTAATGAAACACTTAAACAAAGCGTTTTGCAGGTCGGAGCCCGCTTCCTCAGGTTGAATATAGTGTTTCACAGTGAAAGAGAGGTTGGTCATAGGCACTGTTAGTTACGGCCTTTTTCCCCCCTCAGAGACATTGTATTTAAAGAGGAACTGTAACGACAAAACGGCCCCTGGGGGGTACTCACCTCGGGTGGGGGAAGCCTCAGGATCCTAATGAGGCTTCCCACGCCGTCCTGCGTCCCTCGGGGGTCTTGCTGTAGCCCTCCGTACAGCCGTGACGCAATATTTACCTTCCTGGCTCCTGCGCAGGCGCTCTGATGCCTCTCGGCGCCAAAGTAGGCGGAAATACCCGATCGCCGTCGGGTCTGCTCTACTGCGCAGGCGCAAGTTTCCGGCGCCTGCGCAGTAGAGCGGACCCGACGGAGATCGGGTATTTCCGTCTATTTCCGTGCCGAAAGTCGCCACAGCGCCCCCGCTGGAGCCAGCAAAGGTAAATATTGAACTGACAGTCGGCACAGTCGCCGGCTGTTCGGAGGGCTGCGGCGAGACCCCCGTGGGACAGAGGACGGCGTGGGAAGCCTCATTAGGATCCGGAGGCTTCCCCCACCCGAGGTGAGTACCCCCCAGGGGAGGTTTTTGTTGTTACAGAGTCTCTTTAACCTGAAGAAGTCGGCTCAGACCAGCGAAATGCGTTGTTTGAAGTTTTTCCATTAAAGAGACTGTTAACCTTACATAAGTGGTTTCCTTATTCAGTAAGCCCTCCTTTCTTACCTTTTAACGGTCAAACCATTTTCTTCTTGGGAGGCATCTTCCATCCCAGTTTAGTTGCGAATAAATGAGGCTGACTGTTATTTCCCAGCGGTCTGACTGTCGCCGGCATGAAAGCTGCAGAACTCAGGTCCACATCTAGCCTGGAATATCTCATTACCTTCCCAGCAATGTGGCGGCTCTGTAGAGCCTTATAACTATTACACACCAACAAAATTCATTTAATTTCCCGGCCTAGCGGCGGCGCTTGGGACATCTGCTGCGATTGATCGCTTAACTCGAAAGCTATTCATACAGACAAATGGGGCCGTCCACCGAGCTTCAGAGGAATTCTAATCAATCCTCTCTAAAGTGAAGAGTTTCCGTATAAAACCGATCTGTACCTCCCCATCATTGTTTCTCTCTTTCTTTCTCTCTAATCTTCTCTCTCTATTTTTCCTTTCTTCTTTCACTTCATGAGCATTATGTGGTTTAGTCATACATTCATTACAAGGAATCTGGCAAGGATTGTGAGATATTTGTGGCAAACAAATAAAAACCGTTGGTTCACTTAGGCCTCTTTCACAGTGAGACGTTAAAGTCGCACGTTAGAAAATGTTCCAACGCAGACTAACGCACAGCAATTCAAAGTCTGTGCGACATTCGCAGTGCACACGTTGCGTTGTGTGTAACGTGTAGCAATATTTAGAAAGTGCTGAATGCTGTGCGTTTAGCAATACATTTGCTGCGTTAGTTGTGTTGCACATGCTCGGTAATGTTTTTTGCAGGGGCGTAGGAATAGGCCCTGCAGCCCCTGCGCCCGCGGGGGGGCCCGGCCCCCCCCCCCTGGGGCCCGCTCGGGGCCGTTTTGTGGGTGCTGGAGGGGTGGCAGCATGAGGGGAAAGCCTTGCCCACAGTCGGCGGGGAGAGGGGTAGTTCCCCCCTCTCCCTCACCTCGGGGCTCTCCCCTCTGCGCTCTCCTCCAGCTCGTAAGTGTCTGTGGGGCTGTGGTGGGCAGCGAGCGGCGGGCAGATACATACCTGCTTCCGTGCGTTCCATCGGAGACTTCTCCCTCTAGCGGCTGACGTCACTTCCGGAAGTGACGTCAGCCGCTAGAGGGAGAAGTCTCCGATGGAACGCACGGAAGCAGGTATGTATCTGCCCGCCGCTCGCTGCCCACCACAGCCCCACAGACACTTACGAGCTGGAGGGGAGTGCAGAGGGGAGAGCCCTGAGGTGAGGGAGAGGGGGGAACTACCCCTCTCCCCGCCGACTGTGGGCAAGGCTTTCCCCTCATGCTGCCACCCCTCCAGCACCCACAAAACGGCCGCGAGCGGGCCCGGGGGGGGGGGGGGGGGGGGGCCCGCTCAGAAAATCTGCAGGGGGGCCCGGTGGGGCCTAGTTACGCCCCTGGTTTTTTGGTTGTTTTTTTTACATGTAACGCATGCGGTTTTCGTTCCATCACTGTGCAACGAAAACAGTGCACCAAATGCAGGGCTAAAGAATGTACTATTGTACATGGCGAGGAAAGGAACAGCGCTACTTAAAAACAGATTGCATCCTTATGACTACCTGCTTGAGAGTGCAAGCCCCACTAGTGGTTATAAAATACACACCCAGCATTCAAATAAAATGCCCCCGTCTACCATTGGAGGGTGTTGGTTTCCGTAATAGCTTGCATGCAACTTATTAAGTCCCTCCCACTGCGGAGAAGTCATCCCCCATGGGAGGGGCCCTAACACTAACTAATCCTAAATTATGCATATGCATAGCCTGGATGCGCTACCAAGTACAAATTCAAAACTGCGCAAAGGTGGATCAGCGCATCACCAGGCCGCCCTCCCACTAGTGGGGCTGGCACTCTCAAGCAGGTACTCATAAGGATGCAATCTGTTTTTAAGTAGCGCTGTTCCTTTCCTCGCCATGGACAAATGTAAGTAACTTTAGCCAGCCGCTCCCATGTAATAGCATTGCTTATTGATGTTTATGCAGAGCTTCTGTTTGGTTTCATGGTGCGTTTGTAGTTTCTTGGGGGGGCTCAGCGCACCTCTGATTGTAGGCCATTCGGAGGTGGCCTGGTGATGCGCTGATCCACCGACCTTTGCACAATTTTAAATAATGTACTGTAACGTCCAAGTTATAGTCTTTCAATGCGTTGCATTAAAGGCATGTTATGCGACCTTAACGTCGCATCAAACGCACCGCCCCACTGTGAAAGAGTCTACATAATAAACTCAGGCTGAGATAGAGAGTATTTTTTACAGACCCTATCCTGTTTGTTGCTGAGCAGGGGGGCAGAGTGATTGCCAGGGGGGGCCGGTGCCCCACTGTAGTGCTGCCCATGCTTGGCTACCTGATAATTACATTGTGCTGATACTTCCAATGTCATGTTCATGTCAATACTTTCTGTTTCTCCTCCTTGTTTCCTTTACTGTACCATGTTTCCTATACTGAATCTCTTAAAAAAACAAAAACGATCCGTACCTCAGCGGTTGCGGACATTTTATTTCTGCGCGTTTCTCCGCCCGTCCTGCGAGCAACAGCGTCCCGTTTCCTGGAAGTGAAGGCGTCTCTTGTGATGTGTGATAAATTGATGATGCTATCAGAGCCTGGACGATATACGTCTACTTTTCGTCCCTTTTATTACATTCCTCTCGTGTCAGATGGAGCTATATCCAGTCTGCAATTCTCTCCAGCTGAATCTACTTGTTTAATATAGACCGTGAATACCGTGTGATTACCGCGGCCGCAAGAACGGAATTAGGTTTTGATGCGGGATAAGATTTATCCAATGAGGCTCTTCCTACAGATCTACGTGCGTTTGGCGTGTAAATATATTCCGCATATTGCTTGCTGGATTTATTGCAGAAGGACGAGGCCTCGAGGGATATCGGCCGGCACGCCGCCACAATAAAAGTGCCCTAAAAGCATATAAAAAAAGAGGAAGGTTTGAATCTCTGTCGGAGTGACCTTGGCCCGCTGACTTCGCCGCTGCACGCCCCGGGCTCCTCATTTAGACGGCGAGATGTTCTGGACGTGGAGTCGCTGTGTCGGCAGAAATATAGACCATTCCTTGCAAATATTTACTTCCTGCCTCGGCTCCCAGAGAAATTGCTGACGTCGTCGTGTTTTGCGTATACAATTTGCCACAGTTTTATAGGTTATTCATGTAATGCTCTTATCTTTGGTCTATCCGCGGCTGTATGTAAATGTGATATTTCCCATGTTTGCTGCAGATTGTGTGTGGCCTTCTGTCACAGAATCCTGCACAATATCATCTCCTGAAACGCAACGTAGACTGCCGGCACTCTCTGTACCATTATCAAGGCAACTGAATTACAGCGATCCAGCAGCAAAGATAGACTTAAAGAGAATCTGTACTGTCCGATTTGTACAATAAGAAACATACCAATCGAGTCACTGTGATCTCCTGGGCCCCTCTGTGCAGTTTCTGCTGCTCCCCGCTGTGATCCTGGCTTTTGATTGCCAGTTTTAGGCAGTGTTTACAAGCAAAAAACATGGCCGCTAACCAGGAAGTGATGTTTGTGTATATATATTAGGGCTGCACGATTTCAGGTAAAAATTGAAATTACGATTTTTCGAGCTTTGGCACTAAATTCACTATGCCCCCAGTATAGTTTAGCCAGATATTGCGGGCGGACGATTGCTTTAAGAGAAACTCAGACCAAGAATTGAACTTTATCCCAATCAGTAGCTGATACCCCATCACAAATGGATCATCAGGGGGCTCTATATGGCTGATATTGTGGTGAAACCCCTCCCATAAGAACAAGAAAAGTATGTACAGTACAGGCAGTTTCCTGTCTGTGAACCGTGCTGTATTGTGTAAAATAGCTGTTTCCAACTGCCAAAAAGTTCCTTTTTTAGAGCCGGGCAACGGGGGCGGTCCATGTGAGGGCAGCGGGGGGGGCGGTTCACGTGAAGACGATCTAGTTATCGTTATTACTATCTGCAGTTTTCTGAGTGTCCGCCCGCCAGAGGTGGGACAAGGTCCTCCAGCACCCAAGGCTGGACACCAAAGTGCGCCCCTCCATCCCTCCCACCCCAGCCGTCACACACTGATTGCTATTAGACTAAGAGATGCTACAGGGCTCACAACCTCCCCAACACCTTAATATCTAGGTATCTGGCTTGCAGTCACTGCTATGTATCCCCTTTTCTTATTTCTTTCTGCTTCATACACAATTAGGAATGACAGCTGAATGAATTGTGCGCCCCCTCCTACACTGCGCCCTGAGGCTGGAGCCTCTCCAGCCTATGCTTGGGCCCGGCCCTGCCGCCCGCTGCCTGCCCTGCACGCTTGTCTGGCCCGCCTACCGCTGTGCGCCGATTGGCCAGAGCCGCCAGAAGCAGTGAATATGCATTAATGTTAATGAGCGGGGGGCGGATCCACTCCGCTTGCTCGAGTGGATCGCCCCCCCGCTCATTAACACTAGTGCATATTCACTGCTTCTGGCCAATCCGCGCACAGCGGGGCCAGATACAAGCGTACAAAAAGCAAGCGTACACAACCAGCTGTCCGCTCTGTACAGCTCCGCCTACCGCTTCCGTCATTGCATCTCTGTCCAGCGATTGGTAAAGCTATCTGTGTGTGCCCAGCCGCTCGCGCAGGTCCGCCTCCCGCTTATTAACACTACTGCATATTCACTGCTCTCGCCAATCCGCGCACAGCGGGGCCAGATACAAGCATACAGACAGTGGGGAAAAAAACGAGGATACTGACGATCACTAGATCGTCTTGTCACAAACCGCGGTTTCGGTTTTAAACCGAAAAACCGTGCAGCCCTATATATATATATATATATATATATATATATATATATATATATATATATATATATATATATATACTGTATATATATATCATGTTACAGTATACTACAAGTTATTATTACCAGGGGCGTAGCAATAGGGGTTGCAGGGGTTGCGACTGCATCTGGGCCCTTGGGCCAGAGAGGTCCTCCCTCAAGTACAGTATTAGCTCTCTATTGGTCCTGTGCTCATAATAATCACTTCTATAGATACTTTGAATAGTGGTAATCAGTAACAAGCTGTTCCCCATCCCCTTCTTGCACCTCTGACACTGTAGTTGCCATTGGCAGGGATTGCTATGTATAGAGTGCTTGGGGGTAACCAGTAACAAGCTGCTCCCCATCCCCTTCTTGCACCTCTGACACTGTAGTTGCCATTGGCAGGGATTGCTATGTATAGAGTGCTTGGGGGTAATCAGTAACAAGCTGCTCCCCATCCCCTTCTTGCACCTCTGACACTGTAGTTGCCATTGGCAGGGATTGCTATGTATAGAGTGCTTGGGGGTAATCAGTAACAAGCTGTTCCCCACCCCCTTCTTGCACCTCTGACACTGTAGTTGCCATTGGCAGGTTTTGGTGCGCCGTATTGTTATGTATAGAGTGTTGGGGGACCCCATTGTAAAACTTGCATCAGGGCCCACAGCTCCTTTGTACGCCACTGCTTATTACATAGAGAATTATATGCACTCCAGTCAGGGATTCTCAGTTTCTCAGCATGGGCAGCTCCCTTCCCACTCAGACAAGTTGAAACAGAGAGCAGAGACCTGTCTGTGACTAATAAACAAAGCACACACACAGAGCCTGCAGAGGGTGTGTGTGTGTGTGTGTGGGGGGGGGGGGGGGTGCATAAATTCTCCCTATCACAGCAGAGGCAGTGCATTCCTCTCTGGGTTGAGAAAGCTTGACAAAGGAAAGATTAGATATATTACAGAGACTGGGCAACTAGAAAAGGCTGCAGTAATCCAGACCACATTAGAAAAGGTATACGAACTTATAGGATAGAAGAAATAAGGCTGCAAATGTTGTTACAGAGTCTCTTTAAAGGGAACCCAACGGTGAGAGGGATATGGAGGCTGCCATATTTATTTTATTGTAAACAATGCCAGTTACCTGGCTGTCCTGCTGATCCTCTGCCTCTAATACTTTTAGCCAAAGACCTTGAACAAGCATGCAGCAGATCAGGTACTCTGACTCAGATTTTATTGGATTAGCCATATGCTTGTTCCAGGGTTTTGACTCAGACTCCTCCTCCTGATGCCTGATTTGACATTTATTTTGCTTTCCCCATTACAATAAAAAAAAAAACCCTCAGAGCAGCACTGGATGAAAAACACATGGGCCTGTCAGGAGTCCAGAAACTCATTGACCTTTTATACACTCTCACCAATTACAAGAAATCAGATCTCAGGTGAAGACCGATTACCTTTAATAGCCATAAAAATCTTTGTGTGTCGTTATCAGGCCAAATCACCAGGGTATGTAAACTTTTGATCAGGGTCATATGGCTACTTTGTCTTTGTGTTGTAATTATGATTTAAAAAGAGTAAACCGTTAAATAAATGGCTTCAGCCAACCAAAGAAATGAGTGAAAGAAACTTTTTTGTGTTATCATTCATATTCTATGAAAAATGGTTAAAGAGAAACTCCAAGGAAAATAATGTAATAAAAAAGTGCTTAATTTTTACAATAATTCTGTTTAAATGATTTAGTCAGTGTTTGTCAATTGTAAAATCGTTCCTTTAGGCTCGTACACACGTCTGATGAAAGGCAACGACGGGTCCAGGCTGGACTGATAAGGCTGTTTCTGAGCGATCCTCCGGGCTGAAAACCCGCCCAGCGGGAGGTGACGACGGACCCGTCGTTACCTTTCATCAGACGTGTGTACGAGCCTTTTCCCTGATTTACATTCTGACATTTATCACATGGTGACATTTTTAGTGCTGGCAGGTGATGTCAGTGAAAGGAGATGCTGCTTGCTTTTTTTTGGCAGTTGGACCCAGCTGTAAACAGCTATTTCCCACAATACAATGAGGTTCACAGACAGGAAACTGTCAGGACCATGGTCCTGACATCATGTTGTGGGAGGGGTTTCACCACAATATCAGCCATACAGAGCCCCCTGATGATCCGTTTGAGAAAAGGAATAGATTTCTCCTGGGAAAGGGGGTATCAGCTACTGATTGGGATGAAGTTCAAGTCTTGGTTACGGTTTCTCTTTAAGAAATCCTGATAGAGTATGTAAACCTATGAGCACAGCTGTATGCATGCTAGATGACATTATTAGTATTTTACTGGGCGATTCTATTACTGCACACGGGCTAAGGAAGTCTGCCCTCTGCATTGGGCTTTCTTGGTGTGTAGGTGAAAAGAACTGTTCCCCTGAAGCGTTTGTTCTGCTTCCGGTCATCTTGGTTGCAGAGTCGTTTGCACATAAGCCAAGAAACATATCTGGTTGATATCACTGGTTGCTATGGGCAACAAGCACAAATACTTCCCACACATGATTCTGCAGGTTTATGTTTCGCGGTTCTAATTCTTATTTATTTATTTATTGTATTTATAAAGCGCCAACATATTACGCAGCGCTGAACATTAATTTAGGTTACAGACAATATTTAGGGGTGACAAACAGCAATATGACAATACAGGATACAAGAAAACCAGATCACACAGCACAGTATGAGTACAAGGTAATGCTTAGTCAGTCACTGGAGGGGAGCATGGAGATCACACAGCACAGTATGAGTACAAGGTAATGCTTAGTCACTGGATGGGAGCATGGAGATCACACAGCACGGTATGAGTACAAGGTAATGCTTAGTCACTGGATGGAGCATGGAGATCACTCAGCACAGTATGAGTACAAGGTAATGCTTAGTCACTGGAAGGAGCATGGAGATCACACAGCACAGTATGAGTACAAGGTAATGCTTAGTCACTGGAAGGAGCATGGAGATCACACAGCACAGTATGAGTACAAGGTAATGCTTAGTCACTGGATGGGAGCATGGAGATCACACAGCACAGTATGAGTACAAGGTAATGCTTAGTCACTGGATGGGAGCATGGAGATCACACAGCACAGCATGAGTACAAGGTAATGCTTAGTCACTGGATGGAGCATGGAGATCACACAGCACAGTATGAGTACAAGGTAATGCTTAGTCACTGGATGGAGCATGGAGATCACACAGCACAGTATGAGTACAAGGTAATGCTTAGTCACTGGATGCAGCATGGAGATCACACAGCACAGTATGAGTACAAGGTTATGCTTAGTCACTGGAGGGAGCATGGAGATCACACAGCACAGTATGAGTACCAGGTAATGCTTAGTCACTGGAGGGGAGCATGGAGATCACACAGCACAGTATGAGTACAAGGTAATGCTTAGTCACTGGATGGAGCATGGAGATCACACAGCACAGTATGAGTACAAGGTAATGCTTAGTCACTGGAGGGAGCATGGAGATCACACAGCACAGTATGAGTACAAGGTAATGCTTAGTCACTGGAGGGGAGCATGGAGATCACACAGCACAGTATGAGTACAAGGTAATGCTTAGTCACTGGAGGGGAGCATGGAGATCACACAGCCCAGTATGAGTACAAGGTAATGCTTAGTCACTGGAGGGGAGCATGGAGATCACACAGCACAGTATGAGTACAAGGTAATGCTTAGTCACTGGCTGGAGCATGGAGATCACACAGCACAGTATGAGTACAAGGTAATGCTTAGTCACTGGATGGAGCATGGAGATCACACAGCACAGTATGAGTACAAGGTAATGCTTAGTCACTGGATGGAGCATGGAGATCACACAGCACAGTATGAGTACAAGGTAATGCTTAGTCACTGGATGGAGCATGGAGATCACACAGCACAGTATGAGTACAAGGTAATGCTTAGTCACTGGATGGAGCATGGAGATCACACAGCACAGTATGAGTACAAGGTAATGCTTAGTCACTGGATGCAGCATGGAGATCACACAGCACAGTATGAGTACAAGGTTATGCTTAGTCACTGGAGGGAGCATGGAGATCACACAGCACAGTATGAGTACCAGGTAATGCTTAGTCACTGGAGGGGAGCATGGAGATCACACAGCACAGTATGAGTACAAGGTAATGCTTAGTCACTGGATGGAGCATGGAGATCACACAGCACAGTATGAGTACAAGGTAATGCTTAGTCACTGGAGGGAGCATGGAGATCACACAGCACAGTATGAGTACAAGGTAATGCTTAGTCACTGGATGGAGCATGGAGATCACACAGCACAGTATGAGTACAAGGTAATGCTTAGTCACTGGAAGGAGCATGGAGATCACACAGCACAGTATGAGTACAAGGTAATGCTTAGTCACTGGATGGGAGCATGGAGATCACACAGCACAGTATGAGTACAAGGTAATGCTTAGTCACTGGATGGGAGCATGGAGATCACACAGCACAGCATGAGTACAAGGTAATGCTTAGTCACTGGATGGAGCATGGAGATCACACAGCACAGTATGAGTACAAGGTAATGCTTAGTCACTGGATGGAGCATGGAGATCACACAGCACAGTATGAGTACAAGGTAATGCTTAGTCACTGGATGGGGCATGGAGATCACACAGCACAGTATGAGTACAAGGTAATGCTTAGTCACTGGATGGGAGCATGGAGATCACACAGCACAGTATGGGTACAAGGTAATGCTTAGTCACTGGAGGGGAGCATGGAGATCACACAGCACAGTATGAGTACAAGGTAATGCTCAGTCACTGGAGGGGAGCATGGAGATCACACAGCACAGTATGAGTACAAGGTAATGCTTAGTCACTGGATGGAGCATGGAGATCACACAGCACAGTATGAGTACAAGGTAATGCTTAGTCACTGGATGGAGCATGGAGATCACACAGCACAGTATGAGTACAAGGTAATGCTTAGTCACTGGAGGGGAGCATGGAGATCACACAGCCCAGTATGAGTACAAGGTAATGCTTAGTCACTGGATGGGAGCATGGAGATCACACAGCACAGTATGGGTACAAGGTAATGCTTAGTCACTGGAGGGGAGCATGGAGATCACACAGCCCAGTATGAGTACAAGGTAATGCTTAGTCACTGGATGGAGCATGGAGATCACACAGCACAGTATGGGTACAAGGTAATGCTTAGTCACTGGAGGGGAGCATGGAGATCACACAGCCCAGTATGAGTACAAGGTAATGCTTAGTCACTGGAGGGGAGCATGGAGATCACACAGCCCAGTATGAGTACAAGGTAATGCTTAGTCACTGGATGGAGCATGGAGATCACACAGCACAGTATGAGTACAAGGTAATGCTTAGTCACTGGAGGGGAGCATGGAGATCACACAGCACAGTATGAGTACAAGGTAATGCTTAGTCACTGGATGGGAGCATAGAGATCACACAGCACAGTATGAGTACAAGGTAATGCTTAGTCACTGGAGGGGGCATGGAGATCACACAGCACAGTATGAGTACAAGGTAATGCTTAGTCACTGGATGGAGCATGGAGATCACACAGCACAGTATGAGTACAAGGTAATGCTTAGTCACTGGATGGAGCATGGAGATCACACAGCACAGTATGAGTACAAGGTAATGCTTAGTCACTGGAGGGGAGCATGGAGATCACACAGCACAGTATGAGTACAAGGTAATGCTGCTTAGTCACTGGAGGGGAGCATGGAGATCACACAGCACAGTATGAGTACAAGGTAATGCTTAGTCACTGGAGGGGAGCATGGAGATCACACAGCACAGTATGAGTACAAGGTAATGCTTAGTCACTGGATGGAGCATGGAGATCACACAGCACAGTATGAGTACAAGGTAATGCTTAGTCACTGGAGGGGAGCATGGAGATCACACAGCACAGTATGAGTACAAGGTAATGCTTAGTCACTGGATGGAGCATGGAGATCACACAGCACAGTATGAGTACAAGGTAATGCTTAGTCACTGGAGGGGAGCATGGAGATCACACAGCACAGTATGAGTACAGGGTAATGCTTAGTCACTGGATGGAGCATGGAGATCACACAGCACAGTATGAGTACAAGGTAATGCTTAGTCACTGGAGGGGAGCATGGAGATCACACAGCACAGTATGAGTACAAGGTAATGCTTAGTCAATGGAGGGGAGCATGGAGATCACACAGCACAGTATGAGTACAAGGTAATGCTTAGTCACTGGATGGGAGCATGGAGATCACACAGCACAGTATGAGTACCAGGTAATGCTTAGTCACTGGAGGGGAGCATGGAGATCACACAGCACAGTATGAGTACAAGGTAATGCTTAGTCACTGGATGGAGCATGGAGATCACACAGCACAGTATGAGTACAAGGTAATGCTTAGTCACTGGATGGAGCATGGAGATCACACACCATAGTATGAGTACAAGGTAATGCTTAGTCACTGGAGGGGAGCATGGAGATCACACAGCAAAGTATGAGTACAAGGTAATGCTTAGTCACTGGATGGAGCATGGAGATCACACACCATAGTATGAGTACAAGGTAATGCTTAGTCACTGGAGGGGAGCATGGAGATCACACAGCACAGTATGAGTACAAGGTAATGCTTAGTCACTGGATGGAGCATGGAGATCACACAGCACAGTATGAGTACAAGGTAATGCTTAGTCACTGGATGGAGCATGGAGATCACACAGCACAGTATGAGTACAAGGTAATGCTTAGTCACTGGAGGGGAGCATGGAGATCACACAGCACAGTATGAGTACAAGGTAATGCTGCTTAGTCACTGGAGGGGAGCATGGAGATCACACAGCACAGTATGAGTACAAGGTAATGCTTAGTCACTGGAGGGGAGCATGGAGATCACACAGCACAGTATGAGTACAAGGTAATGCTTAGTCACTGGATGGAGCATGGAGATCACACAGCACAGTATGAGTACAAGGTAATGCTTAGTCACTGGAGGGGAGCATGGAGATCACACAGCACAGTATGAGTACAAGGTAATGCTTAGTCACTGGATGGAGCATGGAGATCACACAGCACAGTATGAGTACAAGGTAATGCTTAGTCACTGGAGGGGAGCATGGAGATCACACAGCACAGTATGAGTACAGGGTAATGCTTAGTCACTGGATGGAGCATGGAGATCACACAGCACAGTATGAGTACAAGGTAATGCTTAGTCACTGGAGGGGAGCATGGAGATCACACAGCACAGTATGAGTACAAGGTAATGCTTTGTCAATGGAGGGGAGCATGGAGATCACACAGCACAGTATGAGTACAAGGTAATGCTTAGTCACTGGATGGGAGCATGGAGATCACACAGCACAGTATGAGTACCAGGTAATGCTTAGTCACTGGAGGGGAGCATGGAGATCACACAGCACAGTATGAGTACAAGGTAATGCTTAGTCACTGGATGGAGCATGGAGATCACACAGCACAGTATGAGTACAAGGTAATGCTTAGTCACTGGATGGAGCATGGAGATCACACACCATAGTATGAGTACAAGGTAATGCTTAGTCACTGGAGGGGAGCATGGAGATCACACAGCAAAGTATGAGTACAAGGTAATGCTTAGTCACTGGATGGAGCATGGAGATCACACACCATAGTATGAGTACAAGGTAATGCTTAGTCACTGGAGGGGAGCATGGAGATCACACAGCACAGTATGAGTACAAGGTAATGCTTAGTCACTGGATGGAGCATGGAGATCACACAGCACAGTATGAGTACAAGGTAATGCTTAGTCACTGGATGGAGCATGGAGATCACACAGCACAGTATGAGTACAAGGTAATGCTTAGTCACTGGATGGCAGCATGGAGATCACACAGCACAGTATGAGTACCAGGTAATGCTTAGTCACTGGATGGGGCATGGAGATCACACAGCACAGTATGAGTACAAGGTAATGCTTAGTCACTGGAGGGGAGCATGGAGATCACGCAGCACAGTATGAGTACAAGGTAATGCTTAGTCACTGGAGGGGAGCATGGAGATCGCACAGCACAGTATGAGTACCAGGTAATGCTTAGTCACTGGATGGCAGCATGGAGATCACACAGCACAGTATGAGTACCAGGTAATGCTTAGTCACTGGATGGAGCATGGAGATCACACAGCACAGTATGAGTACAAGGTAATGCTTAGTCACTGGATGGAGCATGGAGATCACACACCATAGTATGAGTACAAGGTAATGCTTAGTCACTGGATGGAGCATGGAGGTCACACAGCACAGTATGAGTACAAGGTAATGCTTAGTCACTGGAGGGGAGCATGGAGATCACACAGCACAGTATGAGTACAAGGTAATGCTTAGTCACTGGAGGGGAACATGGAGATCACACAGCACAGTATGAGTACAAGGTAATGCTTAGTCAGTCACTGGATGGGGCATGGAGGTCACACAGCACAGTATGCGTACAAGGTAATGCTTAGTCACTGGAGGGGAGCATGGAGATCACACAGCACAGTATGAGTACCAGGTAATGCTTAGTCACTGGATGGGGGCATGGAGATCACACAGCACAGTATGAGTGCAAGGCAATGCTTAGTCACTGGATGGAGCATGGAGATCACACAGCACAGTATGAGTACAAGGTAATGCTTAGTCACTGGATGGAGCATGGAGATCACACAGCACAGTATGAGTACAAGGTAATGCTTAGTCACTGGATGGAGCATGGAGATCACACAGCACAGTATGAGTACAAGGTAATGCTTAGTCACTGGATGGAGCATGGAGATCACACAGCACAGTAGGGGCTCGATTCACAAAGCGGTGCTAACCCAGTTAGAGACTTTAGGCATGATAACCATTGCACCACGCTGGTGAAAAGCCAGTTTAGGTGTGATAAGTTTAGGCATGATAAGTTTAGGTGTGATAAGTTTAGGCATGATAAGTTTAGATAAGTTTAGATCGCTTGCAAAGTCCCGCACGCAAAGCAGTGCCATTAAACTTTATACGAAGTGCACCAGACTTTGCTAGAGTAAAACTTTTGATCAGCTGTGCACTGCGGTGCTAACCCAGTTGGCGCTTAAACTTATCATGCCTAAACTTATCACACCTAAACTTATCATGCCTAAACTTATCACACCTAAACTTATCACACCTAAACTTATCATGCCTAAACTGAGTTTAGGCATGATAAAGGGCTTTTCACCAGCGTGCTAACTGTTAGCACCGCTTTGTGAATCAGGCCCTATGAGTACAAGGTAATGCTTAGTCACTGGAGGGGAGCATGCAGATCACACAGCACAGTATGAGTACAAGGTAATGCTTAGTCACTGGATGGAGCATGGAGATCACACAGCACAGTATGAGTACAAGGTAATGCTTAGTCACTGGAGGGGAGCATGGAGATCACACAGCACAGTATGAGTACCAGGTAATGCTTAGTCACTGGATGGAGCATGGAGATCACTCAGCACAGTATGGCCTCGATTCACAAAGCGGTGATAACCCAGTTATCACGCCTAAAAGACTTTAGGCGTGATGACCTTTTCACCACTGAGTTATCACCGATTTTTCCTGCTCTTCGCGCGAAGTTACCGCGCGTAAGCGCGTTCGCGCGTACGCGCGTAAGAGCGCGCGCAAAGTCCCATAGGGCTTAATGGGAGCTTCGCGCGAAGCGTCGGGTGTTGCGCGCGCACTTACGCGCGTACGCGCGTACGCGCGTACGCGCGGCAACTTCGCGCGAGTTTCTTCTTATCATGCCTAAAGTGACTTTAGGCGTGATAAGGGCCTTTTCACCACGGTGCTAACACTTTGCACCGCTTGGTGAATCGAGCCCCATGAGTACAAGGTAATGCTTAGTCACTGGATGGGAGCATGGAGATCACACAGCACAGTATGAGTACAAGGTAATGCTTAGTCACTGGAGGGGAGCATGGAGATCACACAGCACAGTATGAGTACAAGGTAATGCTTAGTCACTGGATGGAGCATGGAGATCACACAGCACAGTATGAGTACAAGGTAATGCTTAGTCACTGGATGGGAGCATGGAGATCACACAGCACAGTATGAGTACAAGGTAATGCTTAGTCAGTCACTGGATGGGGCATGGAGATCACACAGCACAGTATGAGTACAAGGTAATGCTTAGTCACTGGATGGGAGCATGGAGATCACACAGCACAGTATGAGTACAAGGTAATGCTTAGTCAGTCACTGGATGGAGCATGGAGATCACACAGCACAGTATGAGTACAAGGTAATGCTTAGTCAGTCACTGGATGGAGCATGGAGATTAGGCAAGTTAGGTTCACTCAGATGCATAGCATGGGTGCACAGTAATGGAGGTGCAAGCTCAGGTAGGACACAAAAGGAGGAGGACCCTGCCCAAAGGCTTACAATCTAATTCTCCCAATATCACATGACTAGTAATGACAGTTGTCCAATAAGAAAAGCTTTTGTATGTCACATGACAGTGATTTCTGCAGAAGTGTAATCGTAAGAAATGTCTTTTCACATTCAACTTTTTTTCCCCAATCAATTATAAAAAACTAGCAGACCCAAGCCCGTTTAAAAACGGGCTCTAGGGTCTGTGTTTTTCACCGCCGCATGTACTGCGCACCCGCCGCACACCCGGCCGCCCGCTCACACGCCTGCCTGGCTCCCTGGCCCCGGCCTCCTGTCTGTGTGTAGCTGGGTCCGTGCTGTGCACATGCCCAGTAGCAAAAAGCAGGGACCCAGCTACACAGTGACAACTGTCCCTGCTGTACGTAAGGACAGTTGCCTATTATTATATAGGATACTGAAATATAAGTCAAGCTCCATATACTCGCTAGATGAGCAATAACAACCGCCTCTGTCTAGAATGCAATGTGTGTACGGCAGCCACTGACCCCTCTCGGCCACTCGGGGCAGCTATCTACCTGGCTAGTGACGCGTCTGTACAGCCTTCACCCAGCCACGTCTCCCACGAGATCAGGGGCCCATCCTCCGCCAGGCGACATGCTTCATACAAATGTACCAGGCTTCAAAACATAATAAGGAGTGTCAAAGCTAATGAGTTTGGAACAATCTATTCTGAAGGAACGCTTATTGATAAGGCTTGGACACATCGGTAAGTAAGCACGGGAGAAAATGCTATCAGATCATTATATCTGCAGAGAGCACGGTCAGGTGACATACCATGTGCAGGCAAGATAAACACTCAAGTCTTGTTCCAGAAGTCTGCCTTCACGACATTATGTGCTGCTGTTGGGGATTGGGCCGTAGTGAGATACTAATGATTATGGGCTCGATTCACAAAGCGGTGCTAACCCAGTTAGCATGCCTAAAAGACTTTAGGCGTGATAACCATTGCACCATGCTGGTGAAAAGCCAGTTTAGGCGTGATAAGTTTAGGTGTGATAAGTTTAGGTGTGATAAGTTTAGGCATGCTAAGTTTAGATAAGTGTAGATAGCGTGCAAAGTCCCACACACAAAGCAGCGCCATTAAACTCTATGCAAAGTGCACCAGACTTTGCTAGCGCAAAACTTTTGATCAGCTGTGCACTGCGGTGCTAATGCAGTTGGTGCTTAAACTTATCATGCCTAAACTTATCACACCTAAACTTATCACACCTAAACTTATCACACCTAAACTGAGTTTAGGCGTGATAAAGGGCTTTTCACCAGCGTGCTAACTGTTAGCACCGCTTTGTGAATCAGGCCCTATGTGTTGAGGCAAATGTCATGCTATATTTAAGGGTCTGGCTTGATATCTACAGGCTCTGAGGCCCTGGGCAATTGTACAGACATGTTCACCCCTGCGTTGTAACGCACCACAATATCCAAATTCACTTTCTACAGTGCATCTCTAGATGTTGTGTGCATTAATGCGTACATTACCATTTGCTATCTTCATGCTATGGAAAGCAAGGCAGGGGTTACACGGCGGTCAATATTCCGCACACTGCCCTGGCCTCTGTGCTGCTTTTACTGAATCAGTCCTCCCACTTTAAACATACATGTAAACTTTCCAAGTCTCTGTACAGTGAGACGCAGAATACCTGTACGATAATCTACAATTCAATCACCTATTCATCATAGTGTCCTTGTCTTATCCACAATAGGAAGCTTGCTGTTATTTACATGCTGAGATAAGCTTGTTACTGTAGTTAAATAACAACGTTTCCACGATTCCGCTGGCACTGCACAGTTCTTGCAGGTAGGCACCCATACCAGGTGAAAAGAAAAATAAAACTAGGGGACATACAGGCACCTATTTTAGAAAAAAAAAGGGGTTTATATATATTTTTGGGGCACTATTTTTTGGCGAATTTTTATTTTTGGATGCTACAACCCCCTTTTAAAACTGCAGAGTTGTGAAATGATCCTCTAGCCAAAGCATGCGTTCTGCAGGCGCCCGGAGAAGCGCTCTGTATCTGGGAATATTGCCTGTATCTGGAAATATTGCATTTTATCCCGTGTACTTGGCGTGCGTTGAGGGTTTGCAGATGAGAACATTTCTTTGCTCAGTTTTCACCATCACTCATCTACTCCTTGTGTGACGCACTGTCCTATCCGATGTATATAGAGCGAGCCATGCAGAACTGCAGATTTATTATACATGGCGACAACGCCAAGAGACGTCCAACACCAACGCCAAGTTCCCTCGCGCTGCCAGACACAGAACATTCATCCCTAGTTCAGTATAGAAATAAATACTAAATAAATTGAGGTCAATTCAAGTAGCACCTCGACTAATAGAGAACGGGATGGGTTTACTGGAGTGGAACGAGAAGGTTTTTACACCCTGCCTAGCGAGACGATCCTACAGGAGGGCGAGAAATGTCTTGCTAACAGGAACTGCTGTGACTCATCCAGAACAAGTCCATAAAAGGTCAGATAAAGCAGGAGATGCATCTGATGTCTGGGCCTGTAGATCAATGTGTCGTGTTACGCTCAGTGTGCGCGCGGAGTCTGCTGCTACATGACTTTTCCCCGCCGCTTTACTAACCAGATAAACAGGCCTGGAGATGATGGGGATTAAAGTCAACTTTTATCTGTCTGTGAAAACAGCAGAAGCTGGACCAGAACTTCGCACACATCTAATCAGATTTGATGAGTGTAATAAATTAACTGACAGCTTAATTAATGAATGCCATCCTGAAGTTAAAATAAAGTTAGATACAGGAGAGTCTCTGTTATCCGGCTGATGCAGAACAAGGCCTCTTACACGCTACATGCGATTCTGATATTTTATAGGATCCGAACCAAAAGACGCCCAATATTTACGATCAAGTGATCACATGGGTTAGAAAGTAGGTGATAAAATTTCATATTAACTACCGTGAGCAGATTTTTCTGGGTTCAACCTAGGACGGGGACGGGAGAGGGGGGGGGGTGTTTGCGGCGTGAAAAATGGGCATGGCCATGACATTGTATGGGCGGAGCGTAACCGTAACCCCAAAGCAGCAAATATAGCCAACTGTGACCATTAAATAATAATCTAATAAGATATAAACGCAATTTGGGCAACATTTCAGCAGAAAACAAACGCGATTTTGGGCAACATTTCAGCAGAAAATACACGCAATGTGGGCAACATTTTAGCAGAAAACAAACGCATTGTGGGCAACATTTTAGCATAAAATAACGCAATTTGGGCAACATTTCACCTGCAATAAAAATAATTTACTCACCCGACAGGAGTCTTCTCTCCTGGCCGGTCTCTTGTGCGCAACTCCCCCGGAGATATTGCTCCTGCAATCTCCTGCGCTGAATGGAATAGCAGGGCTACGGGAAGATGGCGCCTGAAGCCCTGTACTGGAGACACAAATAGTCTCCAGTACAGGGCTTCGGACGCCATCTTCCCGTAGCCCTGCTCTGCCTGCCAGAAGACTATGCAGGCTGGAGCGGGGCCGCGGGCTATGAACTGGCGCGGCGTCTATTAGACGCCGCGGCCAGTTAATGCAATTGGACGGCGGCCAGAGTCCCGAGGCCGGGAGGTCCCATGGCTAAAAGCGTGACGTTTCCTGGGACATAGCGCAGCCTGGGACAGGGGACCCCGAATACGGGACGCGCCCCAGCTAAAGCGGGACGTCTGGTCACTGTATATTAACAGATAACCCCATATCCCTAACAAGATGCTAATCTTGATGTTAGATTAGGGATTTGTAGGGAAATTCAATTTGTATAGATAGGTCAAGAATTAACTGGGTAAATATTGAATCAAATCATTTGATAACCAATAAAATCACGTTTTTATTACAATCACGTTAAAAACACACAGATACACTTGTTCTTATGTACAAAAACCATCGCAGGAATAAATTCACAATTCTTATAATCATAAATAACAAAGCCAACCGTATATGGGTGACTTTATAACGGAATCCAGTCCCTATGTTACAGCTCAGGCCTAACACGGTCTGCCGGATACAATAATAGGAACAATAAATGTCCCTGTCAGTAATTTTGTCAAAAGATGCCTGCCAAGATCATTCGGATTTTTCTCGACATGTTTCGTGAAGCTTATAACAAGTAACGTACACTTCCTCAGGAGCACGACTTTTCCTGGCTAAATAGAAGGACGTGTAAATGGTTATTACCCCTCCAGATCATTAGCAAAGTTCAATTTAGGTGCTATTATAAGAATGGATCATTAAAACTGTTCCAGATAGTTTCACATATCCACCCAGTAGTCTGCGGCTAGTACACAAGCTGGGGGCTACTGCACCTGCATGGTCCTGTCCACACGCCTCCATGATCATGCACCTGTTTACAGGAGCGTTCTGCGTATGTGGCATTCACAGGACTCACTCACATCATTTAGCCCAGATGGCCGTATGATCGAAACGCAACACCATTCATGGCGATGGGAGCGCGAGACAGGAGGCGCACAGACGGGATCACACATGTGCAGGAGCCCGCCACTTCAGTTGCAGATTCTTCGGAGGGGGCATCCATACTTTTGGTGGATACCAAAGTATCTGAAGGACTACAGGGGCAGGAAAAAGCTCCAGCTAAGTAAAAATCTACTTTTTTGGTCCAGTTCAGGCGTGCTTTAAAGTGACAACTCATGGATCCTTTTTTGAAGGGTTTCTTATGGTGTTGATTCCCATTTCACACTACTACACTTTCCAAACAATCTATCTTGCAATTATAAATCTGCTATAGTACACATAATTGTAAAATCAGAACTGAAAGCTCGTTGTGTTTTGTGAATCAGGCCCGGTGCACACCAAAACCGCTAGCAGATCTGCAAAACGCGAGCCGTTTTTGGAGCAGCAGATTACAAATATTGTTACAGTAAAAGCAGGGGCGTAACTAGGCCCCACCGGGCCCCCCTGCAAAAATTCTGAGAGGGCCCCCCCCCCCTTTGGGGCCGTTTTGGGGGGCTGGAGAGGACACAGCACAAGGGGAAAGCCATGCCCACAGTCGGCGGGGAGGGGGCCTCGGGCCTCTCCCCTCTGCGCTCCCCTCCAGCTTAATAAGTGTGTTAATAAGTGTGCGGCAGGGGCTGATACATACCTTCCTTCCCTTTTGCGTTCCTCACTCTAGTCTCTGTATAACAGGAAGTCGCGTCAGAGACTAGAGTGAGGAATGTACACTGGACCGCATGGAAGAGGGAAGGAAGGTATGTATCAGCTGCTGCCCGCCGCTGCCCGTACACTTATTAAGCTGGAGGGGAGCGCAGAGGGGAGAGCCCCGAGGTGAGGGGGGGGGGACTTCCCCTCTCCCTACTGATTGTGGGCATGGCTTTCCCCTCGTGCTGCGTCCCCTCAAGCCCCCCAAAACTGCCCCGAGCGGGCCCCGGGCTAGCGTTTTTCAGAGCGGTTTGCATTATACTTTACATTGAGGCAGAAACGCTTCTGCAAACCGCAAACGTGCAGCATAAACTTATCACACCTAAACTTATCATGCCTAAACTGAGTTTAGGCGTGATAAAGGGCTTTTCACCAGGGTGCTAACTGTTAGCACCGCTTTGTGAATCAGGCCCTAAGGGCTCGATTCACAAAGCGGTGCTAACCCAGTTAGAGACTTTAGGCGTGATAACCATTGCACCACGCTGGTGAAAAGCCAGTTTAGGCGTGATAAGTTTAGGTGTGATAAGTTTAGGTGTGATAAGTTTAGGCATGCTAAGTTTAGATAAGTGTAGATAGCGTGCAAAGTCCCGCACGCAAAGCAGCGCCATTAAACTCTATGCGAAGTGCACCCGACTTTGCTAGCGCAAAACTTTTGATTAGCTGTGCACTGCGGTGCTAACGCAGTTGGTGCTTAAACTTATCACGCCTAAACTTATCACACCTAAACTTATCATGCCTAAACTTATCACACCTGGGGCTTGATTCACAAAGCGGTGCTAACAGTTAGCACGCTGGTGAAAAGCCCTTTATCATGCCTAAACTCAGTTTAGGCATGATAAGTTTAGGTGTGATAAGTTTAGGTGTGATAAGTTTAGGCATGATAAGTTTAGGTGTGATAAGTTTAGGCATGCTAAGTTTAAGCGCCAACTGCGTTAGCACCGCAGTGCACAGCTGATCAAAAGTTTTACGCTACCAAAGACTGGTGCACTTTGTATAAAGTTTAATGGCGCTGCTTTGCGTGCGGGACTTTGCAAGCGATCTAAACTTATCTAAACTTAGCATGCCTAAACTTATCACACCTAAACTTATCACACCTAAACTTATCACGCCTAAACTGGCTTTTCACCAGCATGGTGCAATGGTTATCATGCCTAAAGTCTTTTAGGCATGCTAACTGGGTTAGCACCGCTTTGTGAATCGAGCCCCTAAACTTATCGGGCCTGATTCACAAAGCGGTGCTAACAGTTAGCACCCTGGTGAAAAGCCCTTTATCATGCCTAAACTCAGTTTAGGCATGATAAGTTTAGGGGCTCGATTCACAAAGCGGTGCTAACCCAGTTAGAGACTTTAGGCATGATAACCATTGCACCACGCTGGTGAAAAGCCAGTTTAGGTGTGATAAGTTTAGGCATGATAAGTTTAGGTGTGATAAGTTTAGGCATGCTAAGTTTAGATAAGTTTAGATCGCTTTCAAAGTCCTGCACGCAATGCAGCGCCATTAAACTTTATACGAAGTGCACCAGACTTTGCTAGCGCAAAACTTTTGATCAGCTGTGCACTGCGGTTCTAACGCAGTTGGCGCTTAAACTTATCATGCCTAAACTTATCACACCTAAACTTATCATGCCAAAACTTATCACACCTAAACTTATCACACCTAAACTTATCATGCCTAAACTGAGTTTAGGCATGATAAAGGGCTTTTCACCAGGGTGCTAACTGTTAGCACCGCTTTGTGAATCAAGCCCAAGGTGTGATAAGTTTAGGTGTGATAAGTTTAGGCGTGATAAGTTTAGGTGTGATAAGTTTAAGCGCCAACTGCGTTAGCACCGCAGTGCACAGCTGATCAAAAGTTTTACGCTAGCAAAGTCTGGTGCACTTTGTATAAAGTTTAATGGCGCTGCTTTGCGTGCGGGACTTTGCAAGCGATCTAAACTTATCTAAACTTATCATGCCTAAACTTATCACACCTAAACTTATCATGCCTAAACTTATCACACCTAAACTGGCTTTTCACCAGCGTGGTGCAATGGTTATCACGCCTAAAGTCTTTTAGGCACTGGGTTAGCACCGCTTTGTGAATCGAGCCCATCATGCCTAAACTGAGTTTAGGCGTGATAAAGGGCTTTTCACCAGCGTGCTAACTGTTAGCACCGCTTTGTGAATCAGGCCCTAAGCGTGTGTTACGCTTAGAGTGACGTCATGTAAACAAACTCATGGCCGCCATCTTGTGGCCAAAAAGTAAAACTACAACTAAAATTAAAAAAAAAATTAAAAATAACACACAATTACATTATAAAACTATACTTTACATACCACCCTCCCAAAAATACCCAAATAAAATGTTTAATATAAAAAAAAAACATTACAATAAAAAAAAAAAACCATGTAAATATTTACCTAAGGGTCTAAACTTTTTAAATATCAATGTAAAGATGAAATATTTCTATATTTTTTTTATTTTAAACTTGTAAATAGTGATAGATGCAAAACAGAAAAAATGCACCTTTATTTCCAAATAAAATATTGTCGCCATACATTGTGATAGGGACATAATTTTAACGGTGTAATAACCGGGACATATGGGCAAATACAATACGTGAGTTTTAATTATGGAGGCATGTATTATTTTAAAACTATAATGGCTGAAAACTGAGAAATAATGATTTTTTCCGTTTTTTTCTTATTCTTCCTGTTAAAATGCATTTACAGTAAAGTGGCTCTTAGCAAAATGTACCCCCCAAAGAAAGCCTAATTGGTGGCGGAAAAAACAAGATATAGATCAGTTCATTGTGATAAGTAGTGATAAAGTTATAGGCTAATGAATGGAAGGTGCACATTTCTCAAGTGAAAACGACGGAACGCGAATGGGTTAAACTGTCATTTTACTGAGTTTAAAAAACATTTTTGCATTTTTAAAATTGATTTTCTCAAAAACTAGAAGGTCTTTTTGAATTTTTTTTTTTTACTTGTCCCCACTGTTCTCCTTATCATATTTAGCTATTTTGATAATGGCAAGTATATTGCTTTACTATAAACCGCTAAAGTCAGCACAAAATTATGCAAAAATTATGCAAAATTGCAAATGTATGGTTCCTGATTAAGTTTACAAACTAAATTACTCTTTTTCCTAAAATTTCACAATACGATTTTGCATTGTAATTGTGAATTACGACGCAAAGTTATGATTATGCGTAATTTTTGCTCCTCGCTAGTGTAATGGACAGCAGTACGGCATGTGAGACTGACCTCCAGCAATGGGCTGAACAGAGGAAAGTTTTTCGCAGTGTTTCCAGCAGAATGTGGACTGTAAGCCAAGCTCTGCAGTATAACGTCTCCTCTGATATATCCAGCGTTCAGGAAATGATTGGGAGAGCTGGGTGCATATAAAGGTTCATACAGAGCGCCGACATGTGATTAATCACCGCAGGAAGATGAACGATCAGGGCGGTACGTACTGGAAGATGTAATTTATGACCAGCAGGACTTGAATTAGAATGAGGCGCGGGTCACTCTGGGTCTGGCGTTTGTGCTGAAACAGGAAGCGGACAAACCGTACGGGACAAAGCTGGCGCTGAATTTATAGGGGGCGAATATCGAATTCCATACCTCAACTGTGCCTCTTTTGGAGGGACAGTCCCTCTTTGAGGAGCCAATCCCTCTGTCTGTCCCTCTTTCTCCCTCATGTGTCCCTCTTTCTAGACTCATGTTCAGATCTATGCAAATATATGTATTGTTCTACTGATAAATGAGTTTAATTGACTCTAAACTTCATTCCCATCCTTATTTTCAAATGTTAATATGAAGGGAAATGAACCAGGATCAAAAGGACCAGTGTGGTTTGCATTATAATACATTTGTAATGAAATATTTATGGTATATATGACTAGGGGTGTGTCAGGGGCGGGATTTGTGGTATGGCAGGGGTGTGGCCCTTTTTCTTATTTCTGAGGAAGTTGGGAAGTATGGAATACTATGTGACGTTCCCAATTCTTCCATGTCCGCTTTTGATGGCCCAACTCAATAGAGAGCATCGTCCCTGAGGTGACAGTGGACAAATCACAGCACATGTATAACGGATCGGTACTAGCGTTGGCGTTCGGATTCAGGTCATCCTGATGTTCAACCCAAATATGTCCGTCTGCATCCGGGCATTGCAGACCCAAAAATCTCTTGATTTGATGGCGTGAATTTGCCGTTTCCAGAGTGCCCAGCCCTCCCACCCTCAGGCCACCCATGGCCCACCAATCAAAGCAAGGATCCTCTCCTTCCACCATCTTTGTGGTGGCGACAGCCAGTGGTGTAGCTATGGAGCTGTGGGTCCCAGTGCAAATTTTACATTGGGGCCCCCAAGCACTCTATACATAACTACTGATATGGCACACTAAAACCTGCCAATGGCAACTACAGTGTCAGAGGTGCAAGAAGGGGATGGGGAGCAGTTTGTTAATGATCACTATTCAAAGCATATATAAAAGTGATTTTTACCTGCACAGGACCAATAGAGAGCTAATACTGTGTCAACAGGGTGGGCCCCTTGGGCTCGAGGGCCATGATGCGGATGCAATCTCTGCACCCCCTATTGCTACGACACTGCATACAGCAATATGTAGATAGAGGAAGTGTTACTGCTGCTGAAACCAGGTGAATTACCATAAAAGGGAGTATCCTGAATCATTTACTGAATTATACTAAATGTCACTACAGGGCCTCTTTAAAGTGAACCTGAGCTACGTAAAATTATTTAAAATAAACTCATGATGTGCCTGTAAATAAATATTACATATCTCGCCGTCAGTTCCTTTAAGAAGCTCACCATTTTCTTCTTACATTGATTCCTTCCAGTTCTGACAAGATTTTATCACAACTGAAATATACCAGCTGCTGTCAGTTATATATCAGTTGCTGTCAGTTATAACTTAAAGGACAACTGATTAGCAAGGTAATGTCCATGTTTCCCTGTGGCTCAAGTGGGTGATATCACAGTTTAACAGTGTGCTGACCAGGAAGCTGTTATGGGGTAATGGTCATTTTCAAAATGGAGGACGGAAAATTCCATCGATCACAGTGGACAAATAGAACGCAGAGGAAGAGGAAAAGATTGATGAGTAGACTACAGTAGACTACACGGGAGGCAAGTATGACATGTGTGTGTTTATTATGACTTTTTTTAATTTTCAGTTCAGGTCCTCTTTAAGCTGGATCCTCAGATCCGGTGGATTCCTCTGATCGTGTGAGCGGCAGGACGGGCGTGGATGAAATGCCGTTGATTGAACAGCTGTTACGAGTGTGCAGGTTGCATAATTTCCTGTGCTGGTCTCTGTTTCCCCTCAGGGGAACAATTTATTACACAAACACAGCGCTGAGCGCAATATATAATGGCCTGTCTAATCTGCGGAGCAGGGATTGAACGCTTTTACACGGAATGGAAATCCGATTCAGACCGCAGCACATCCAGGCCGACAGCCACACGGAGGAGGTGTATGCGCTGATTACCGCCCGCAGTGCATCCAGGCCGGCAGCCTCGCAGTGTCACATGGCGGGGACAAGAGGAGGCGTCCCTATACAGGTGTATGCGCTGATTACCACGCCCGCAGTGCATCCAGGCCGGCAGCCTCGCAGTGTCACATGGCGGGGACAAGAGGAGGCGTCCCTATACAGGTGTATGCGCTGATTACCGCACCCGCAGTGCATCCAGGCCGGCAGCCTCGCAGTGACACATGGTGGGGACTAGAGGAGGCATCCCTGTACAGGTGTATGCGCTGATTACCGCACCCGCAGTGCATCCAGGCCGGCAGCCTCGCAGTGACACATGGTGGGGACAAGAGGAGGCGTCCCTATACAGGTGTATGCGCTGATTACCGCACCCGCAGTGCATCCAGGCCGGCAGCCTCGCAGTGACACATGGTGGGGACTAGAGGAGGCGTCCCTATACAGGTGTATGCGCTGATTACCGCACCCGCAGTGCATCCAGGCCGGCAGCCTCGCAGTGACACATGGTGGGGACTAGAGGAGGCATCCCTGTACAGGTGTATGCGCTGATTACCGCACCCGCAGTGCATCCAGGCCGGCAGCCTCGCAGTGTCACATGGCGGGGACAAGAGGAGGCGTCCCTATACAGGTGTATGCGCTGATTACCGCACCCGCAGTGCATCCAGGCCGGCAGCCTCGCAGTGACACATGGTGGGGACTAGAGGAGGTGTCCCTGTACAGGTGTATGCGCTGATTACCGCCCGCAGTGCATCCAGGCCGGCAGCCTCGCAGTGTCACATGGCGGGGACTAGAGGAGGCGTCCCTGTACAGGTGTATGCGCTGATTACCGCACCCGCAGTGCATCCAGGCCGGCAGCCTCGCAGTGTCACATGGCGGGGACTAGGGGAGGCGTCCCTGTACAGGTGTATGCGCTGATTACCGCGCCCGCAGTGCCTCCAGGCCGGCAGCCTCGCAGTGTCACATGGCGGGGACTAGGGGAGGCGTCCCTGTACAGGTGTATGTGCTGATTACCGCACCCGCAGTGCATCCAGGCCGGCAGCCTCGCAGTGTCACATGGCGGGGACTAGAGGAGGCGTCCCTGTACAGGTGTATGCGCTGATTACCGCACCCGCAGTGCATCCAGGCCGGCAGCCTCGCAGTGTCACATGGCGGGGACTAGGGGAGGCGTCCCTGTACAGGTGTATGCGCTGATTACCGCACCCGCAGTGCATCCAGGCCGGCAGCCTCGCAGTGACACATGGTGGGGACTAGAGGAGGTGTCCCTGTACAGGTGTATGCGCTGATTACCGCCCGCAGTGCATCCAGGCCGGCAGCCTCGCAGTGTCACATGGCGGGGACTAGAGGAGGCGTCCCTGTACAGGTGTATGCGCTGATTACCGCCCGCAGTGCATCCAGGCCGGCAGCCTCGCAGTGTCACATGGCGGGGACTGGAGGAGGCGTCCCTGTACAGGTGTATGCGCTGATTACCGCCCGCAGTGCACCCAGGCCAGCAGCCTCGCAGTGTCACATGGCGGGGACTGGAGGAGGCGTCCCTGTACAGGTGTATGCACTGATTACCGCGCCCGCAGTGCATCCAGGCCGGCAGCCTCGCAGTGTCACATGGCGGGGACTAGAGGAGGCGTCCCTGTACAGGTGTATGCGCTGATTACCTCCCCGCAGTGTATCCAGGCCGGCAGTGTCACATGGCGGGGACTGGAGGAGGCGTCCCTGTACAGGTGTATGCACTGATTACCGCGCCCGCAGTGCATCCAGGCCGGCAGCCTCGCAGTGTCACATGGCGGGGACTAGAGGAGGCGTCCCTGTACAGGTGTATGCGCTGATTACCGCACCCGCAGTGCATCCAGGCCGGCAGCCTCGCAGTGTCACATGGCGGGGACTAGAGGAGGCGTCCCTGTACAGGTGTATGCGCTGATTACCGCGCCCGCAGTGCATCCAGGCCGGCAGCCTCGCAGTGTCACATGGCGGGGACTAGAGGAGGCGTCCCTGTACAGGTGTATGCGCTGATTACCTCCCCGCAGTGCATCCAGGCCGGCAGCCTCGCAGTGTCACATGGCGGGGACTAGGGGAGGCGTCCCTGTACAGGTGTATGCGCTGATTACCGCACCCGCAGTGCATCCAGGCCGGCAGCCTCGCAGTGACACATGGTGGGGACTAGAGGAGGTGTCCCTGTACAGGTGTATGCGCTGATTACCGCCCGCAGTGCATCCAGGCCGGCAGCCTCGCAGTGTCACATGGCGGGGACTAGGGGAGGCGTCCCTGTACAGGTGTATGCGCTGATTACCGCACCCGCAGTGCATCCAGGCCGGCAGCCTCGCAGTGTCAGATGGCGGGGACTAGGGGAGGCGTCCCTGTACAGGTGTATGCGCTGATTACCGCACCCGCAGTGCATCCAGGCCGGCAGCCTCGCAGTGTCACATGGCGGGGACTAGAGGAGGCGTCCCTGTACAGGTGTATGCGCTGATTACCGCACCCGCAGTGCATCCAGGCCGGCAGCCTCGCAGTGTCAGATGGCGGGGACTAGGGGAGGCGTCCCTGTACAGGTGTATGCGCTGATTACCTCCCCGCAGTGCATCCAGGCCGGCAGCCTCGCAGTGTCACATGGCGGGGACAAGAGGAGGCATCCCTGTACAGGTGTATGCGCTGATTACCGCACCCGCAGTGCATCCAGGCCGGCAGCCTCGCAGTGACACATGGTGGGGACAAGAGGAGGCGTCCCTGTACAGGTGTATGTGCTGATTACCGCACCCGCAGTGCATCCAGGCCGGCAGCCTCGCAGTGTCACATGGCGGGGACTAGAGGAGGCGTCCCTGTACAGGTGTATGTGCTGATTACCGCACCCGCAGTGCATCCAGGCCGGCAGCCTCGCAGTGACACATGGTGGGGACTAGAGGAGGCGTCCCTGTACAGGTGTATGCGCTGATTACCTCCCCGCAGTGCATCCAGGCCGGCAGCCTCGCAGTGTCACATGGCGGGGACTAGGGGAGGCGTCCCTGTACAGGTGTATGTGCTGATTACCTCCCCGCAGTGCATCCAGGCCGGCAGCCTCGCAGTGTCACATGGCGGGGACTAGGGGAGGCGTCCCTGTACAGGTGTATGCGCTGATTACCGCACCCGCAGTGCATCCAGGCCGGCAGCCTCGCAGTGACACATGGTGGGGACTAGAGGAGGTGTCCCTGTACAGGTGTATGCGCTGATTACCGCCCGCAGTGCATCCAGGCCGGCAGCCTCGCAGTGTCACATGGCGGGGACTAGGGGAGGCGTCCCTGTACAGGTGTATGCGCTGATTACCTCCCCGCAGTGCATCCAGGCCGGCAGCCTCGCAGTGTCACATGACGAGGACTAGAAGGAGGCGTCCCTGTACAGGTGTATGCGCTGATTACCGCACCCGCAGTGCATCCAGGCCGGCAGCCTCGCAGTGACACATGGTGGGGACTAGAGGAGGTGTCCCTGTACAGGTGTATGCGCTGATTACCGCCCGCAGTGCATCCAGGCCGGCAGCCTCGCAGTGTCACATGGCGGGGACTAGAGGAGGCGTCCCTGTACAGGTGTATGCGCTGATTACCTCCCCGCAGTGCCTCCAGGCCGGCAGCCTCGCAGTGTCACATGGCGGGGACTAGAGGAGGCGTCCCTGTACAGGTGTATGCGCTGATTACCGCGCCCGCAGTGCATCCAGGCCGGCAGCCTCGCAGTGTCACATGGCGGGGACTAGGGGAGGCGTCCCTGTACAGGTGTATGCGCTGATTACCGCACCCGCAGTGCATCCAGGCCGGCAGCCTCGCAGTGACACATGGTGGGGACTAGAGGAGGTGTCCCTGTACAGGTGTATGCGCTGATTACCGCCCGCAGTGCATCCAGGCCGGCAGCCTCGCAGTGTCACATGGCGGGGACTAGGGGAGGCGTCCCTGTACAGGTGTATGCGCTGATTACCTCCCCGCAGTGCATCCAGGCCGGCAGCCTCGCAGTGTCACATGACGAGGACTAGAAGGAGGCGTCCCTGTACAGGTGTATGCGCTGATTACCGCACCCGCAGTGCATCCAGGCCGGCAGCCTCGCAGTGACACATGGTGGGGACTAGAGGAGGTGTCCCTGTACAGGTGTATGCGCTGATTACCGCCCGCAGTGCATCCAGGCCGGCAGCCTCGCAGTGTCACATGGCGGGGACTAGAGGAGGCGTCCCTGTACAGGTGTATGCGCTGATTACCTCCCCGCAGTGCCTCCAGGCCGGCAGCCTCGCAGTGTCACATGGCGGGGACTAGAGGAGGTGTCCCTGTACAGGTGTATGCGCTGATTATCTCCCCGCAGTGCCTCCAGGCCGGCAGCCTCGCAGTGTCACATGGCGGGGACTAGAGGAGGTGTCCCTGTACAGGTGTATGCGCTGATTACCGCCCGCAGTGTATCCAGGCCGGCAGTGTCACATGGCGCTTCTGCATTATTAAATCTGTTATATGGCTGACTGGAGGTGAAATGTCCCAACGGTTGAGCCATCTCTAGAGGTTAGTAAACCAGTAATTGATAACGACCGATTCAACATTTTTCATTAAAGATTACTAGCATGATTTTTTTTTCTTATTTCTAGGAATGCAGCTCTAAAATTCTAAATAAAATACCGTAGTTATTAAAAAAAAAGTTAACCAGTTCTGAATGTGTTGTACAATAGTGTAATCTCATGTAGCTACCAATTTGAAATTACAAAATCAATATTTTTTTAAATTAAAAAAAGCAGCACATTATCCTTGGAAATTACTGTAGAACCTTTTAGACAATACATTTAAAATTGCATTTTCTGCTTCTCTTTTAGGTACTAAATTCTGGATTTCTATTCTATGAATAGGATTACAAAGGCATATGTTAAAAAAAAAAAAGGGCGAGGGAGATTGCCCGTAGAATATCGGTAAAATTATGGATATTCTACTACTCAATTCCAATAGTAAAGTATTGGTAATCTTTACCGATATTTTACTGTCTTAACCTAAGAACTCCCTCTACCGATGTCTAACCCTAAGACTTCCCTCTACCGATGCCTAACCCTAAGACCTCCCTCTACCGATGCCTAACCCTAAGACCACCCTCTATCTATGTCTAACCCTAAGACCTCCCTCTGCCAATGCCTAACCCTAAGACCTCCCTCTGCCAATGCCTAACCCTAAGACCTCCCTCTACCGATTCAGGGGCGTCACAATAGACCCTGCAAGGGATGCCTCCGCAGGGGGGCCCAGACGCCACAGGGGGCCCTAGGGGGGAAAAGTTTGAGAGACTGACAGCTAAGGGCATGGAGGAAAAAAAACGTATTCTGCTCTCACAGCATTGTTATATTGACTGCATGTGTCCACCACACAGATAGGACTCATACACACTTTGGAATTTGTACATTGTCCCTGCTCCCTAGGGTTCGTAAAAAACATCTGTCTCACACTGCAGCTAAGTTCTAAAGACTTGACAAAGACTTTACAACTTTTTTTCAAAATGTGACTTCTTTGTTTGTAGACTTTCCCTTTTCAGCAAACGAATTCCTAGATTCTTATCACAAGGGCTAATGACTTTATGACCTCTGAATACTTTTACAACTCAATGGAGTGAAGATTGATGTCTTAAGGGGCCCATATACCTAACGATTTTCCCGCCAATATACAGCCGTTTCGATCACAGTGATCGAAACGGCTGTGAAATCGCCGCGCACACCGCTGACAGAACGATCGATTTCCGCCTGAAATCTATCGTTCCCGTCGATTCCCGTCGACCCATCCGTGCGGAAGATTTTTCTTGGTCGCCGGCGGGTCGGGAGTGCGTCGATATCGGCAACGCAATGCAGTGGGTATACATTACCTGTTCCGGCCGGCGCGAGTCCCCGCTGTCACCGCTGTCTTCTTCTCCGCTCCGCTCCAGACCATTCCTGCAGCTACACAGAACTTCCTGTCCCAGCAGGAAGCTTAAACAGTAGAGCGCCCTCTACTGTTTAAACTTCCCCTGGACAGGAAGTTCAGTAGCTGCAGGAACGGTCTGGAGCGGAGCGGAGAAGAAGACAGCGGTGACAGCGGGGACTCGCGCCGGCCGGAACAGGTAATGTATGCAGGGGCGGGGGGGGGGGGGGGGCGGTGGCAGCAGCGGCAGCTCAACAGAATGTGATCGGTTTCAGGCTGAAATCGATTCACAATCTGTTTGCAGTAAAGGTAGCCATACGATCCCTCTCTGATCAGATTCGATCAGAGAGGGATCTATCTGTTGGTCGAATCTGATGGCAAATCGACCAGTGTATGGCCACCTTTACTGTTGCTGCTTCATTGAGAGCTGAATGTTTGTTCTGAATGTTTTGCCAAAGTTACAGTGAATACTATATGTTATGTTCAGCATGTCTTTGTTGTTCCTCCATATAGCATGTGCTCTCATGTAGTAAAATAATACGGCTGTGTGTGTGTATGTGTATGTATGTACTGGGAGCAGAGCTGCAACAAGGGACTTGTCAGCTGCAAGGGGCTGGAGGAAGCCCCAGGTAAGTAGATCTGGGGGTAGCATAGATTGCCTGACCTTTCCTTTAAGTCTAAGTGTTTTTATCTGCATGTTGAAAACAGTTTTCCTGTGCAGAAAGCGAGGGAGGTGGGGGGCCCATCCAAAGTTTCGCAGGGGGGCCCAGTGATGTCTAGGTACGCCCCTGCATGGCGGGGACTAGAGGAGGCGTCCCTGTACAGGTGTATGCGCTGTTTACCGCCCGCAGTGTATCCAGGCCGGCAGTGTCACATGGCGGGGACTAGAGGAGGCGTCCCTGTACAGGTGTATGCGCTGATTACCGCGCCCGCAGGCCACAGTGCACATCTTATGAATGGAGATTTGAACCACTCTCTGCTGTCTTCATCACTCCCATTCACAGATCTGTAACACTGCAGCATGCTAATTACCTCTCTTCCAATCTGACACAGATGCCTGAATTATATATACATTCCTTTCATAGTCAGCCACAGCTGGTCCTGATTACTGCCTGCTATACATCATCGTTCAGCCAGAGGTGGGGTGCAAGGCAGCCTCCTTCCTCTCCTTCCAAGGCCCCAACGCCTGCAGCCACCCCCAGCCTCCGCCTGACCTGCCCACTGCAATCCCCCCAGCCTCCGCCTGACCTGCCTGCTACCTGCTGAAAGGGGATATGGAGGCTGCCATATTTATTTCCTTTTATAAACAATACCAGTTGCCTGGCTGTCCTGCTGAACCTCTGCCTCTGATACTTTTAGCCGTAGCCCCTGAACAAGCATGCGGATTAGATTTTTCTCACGGATGCGTGACTAGATTAGCTTGTTCCAGGTGTGTGATTCAGATACTACTACAGCCAAACAGATAAGCAGGACAGCCAGGCAACTGGTATTGTTTAAAGGGAAATAAATATGGCTGCCTCCATATTTATGTAACTACAGTTGTCCTTTCAAGACCATGACTAGCAGCATGGAGCTATGGCTGCAGTAGTGTCTGAATCACACACCTGGAACAAGCATGCAGATAATCCAGTCACACTTCAGGCAGTAACATCTGATCTGCATGCTTGTTCTGGGGCTAGGGGTAAAAGTGTTAAAGCCAGAGGATCAGCATGACAGCTATGCAATCTGCATTGTTTAAAGGGAAATACATATGGCAGCCTCTGTATTCATCTCACTTCAGGTTCCCTTTAATCACAGGTATAAGTCAGTTTAGCTAGGCACCATCATGTTTGCAGGTTGTGAGAATATAGTTATGCAAGCTTTCAGGGATCCAGTCCTCTTCTTCAGGCATATTTCCAGATGTTAGCTGAAGTAAAACACTGTATGCAGGTAAATCGCAAACACGTAGATGACAGTTGTACTGGTTACTATTTAACAGTAATGCTGGGCATACACGGCTCACTTTGCCGCTCTATACTCCCGCTTGATCATTTCGCCACTCGATTTCCGCAGTCAATTCTCTTATCTTCCGCTCGTTCTTATTTTTTTCCATTCACTTCAATCCGGAATCGAGCAGTGAAACGATCAGGCGGGAGATCAGACATATCGGAGATTATCTATCGAGCCATCTTAATGGCTCAAAAACGAGCCGTGTATTTCCAGCATTAGGGATCAGGTAGCCAGTACGCTGGACTAACACTTGCATAACTAAACGCTAACGCTATCAGTTAGCCAATAAAAAAACTAGTTTTTTTACCTATATAATTTTAATGGCTTTCACGGTACAGGAATTATTTTGCTGCTAGGATTTGAGAAGAAACTGCAACGCCCATCCAAACATGGTGAGAACTTACAAACTGCCTGAAAAAGTTGTTGTCGGGATTCCAAAAGTGGGACTTCAGAACTGCAAGGCAAGAGTTCTAGCCACATATTCTTTCATATCTCCCTCATTGTGGACTCTGCTGTTGGTGCTTTTCCTTGGTCTGAACTATGGATGAGCTCTCAGAATCAGAATGGTTCTGATTTTTACATTGGAATTTGGCCGCTCTGAGTAAAATAACAAAAAACGAAAATGACACTGTTTCGAGTACTGCGTTCCATTCTGCTGATGCGAAAATTGGGTTCGGAAACAAGAATTTTCAGCACATAGTGATGCCAACAAAATGGTCGCCGGGGATTCCCTGGTCCCTGGAGGGCACACTAAAGTGGCAGAACTGGAATTTTTTCCCATCAATGGGGCCGCAGGGGGAGGGGGGGGGGTTGGGTCTAGGGGACCAGGACACCGCCCTCCTTGTCCCCACGACCACTGATCCATGTGGAAAACTGCTCGCTCTATCACTCTAATGTACCTCCGGGAACTGGGGATTCCCCAGCGGCCATCTTGTTGGTGTCACTGTTCGCCAAAAATTCTTGTTTCAGGAGCCAATCTTCACTTTCCTAGCCAATGTGTTAACATTGTGGTTGCTGAAAACTCTTGTTTCTGAAGCCAATTTTCGCATTGGCAGAACTATTGTATTGTTTGTATTGACTTCAAAAGAAATTTTGGAACACAAAAATAAGAACACAAAATTTGATATTTGCCTGCGGAATGTTGGATTTCAACGACATCGGAAATTGGCTGTCCCAGTCAACCCTAGTCTGAAACCTGTAGGTGTTTTTCCTTCCTGATATGCCGAGGGTTGCGTGACCTGGTCCCACTGGTGGCTCCTCTAGTAGGCAGGACCACTGCGGAAGATGTCACGGGAGAATTGATCGCAGCTCTTCAGAATCCTCCTTCAGCAGTTTTCCGCATCTGGGATGTCCACAAATGTGTAATTAGTGCAGTGGGACTGTAAACCAGCATTACGTAGGCATTCTGAGCTATTCTGGAACATCATTATCAGTTTGTGGCTGTTTGCTCTGCTGTCAGGCAGGAAGAGGTTACTTCTTCTCTTTCTTCTGGACCATAATTGCTCCCCTACAGGGCATCCACCACACAAGGGCTGCTGATTGCCGACTTGATTTATGAGAGAGATTTGAAATGTCTGCTTTCCTATTGATCTTAGCAGCAGGCATCGCCACGTTTGCTAAAGAAATGCATTGATTATCTATTAAGAAAATTATTTATGAAAAAATAAATAAGAGTCTGTGTGTTCACTCTGAAAATCCTTGTAGTTCTGGTGTCCATCAGAGGCATCAGCGGAAAACAGGCCTTACGAGTTGCTGACCTCACCGTCTAACCACACACAGTAGATCCTGAAGGAGCAGAGAGTGGTCTGTACACACAGATCGGCACCCAGTATAACAAGTTAGGACTCTTTACTGAAGAAAAACATGCAGCGATATAGCATACACCACTAACAGGAAATGCAGCTTGCTTAGAACAGAGAGGAACACACAGTGAATACAGGAAGTCACAATACCATAGAGATCAGTGCAACATTTTACAGACAGTGGCATCTTGTGGTTGCTTTACTATACTGCAGTTTAGGTAATAATATTGTTAAACCCTGCCTGGTTGATGTACACGTCCTAATCTGCCTCTTTGATTTGGATGAGCTTATTGCGATATGCGGTGCTGAAGTTTTGCACGGCGGTGTAGAGGAATGTTGCAAGGTGGGAAGACAAACATTTACAAGCTCTATGCGCTACTTCACTTGTAACAACTTCAGTGCTAATCTTATCAAAACCTCCCCCAAATACCCATCAAAGTGTCAGCTTCCCAGAATAATTATGGACCAAAGTTATAAGATCTATGTGCAGGAGTGTTGCTACCAGGCCACGGCAATAATTTACCCTCATTGGCTCATAAGAGAGCAAATAAAGAACCAAAGTATAGTATTAAATGGTGGGCACTTATGTGGAATTCCCCCTCCCCCTGACTGAGTAACCAAACATTCTGCAGAGATCACCTGACAGGACTAGAGATGTCGCCAGAAATCAGAATGTAAATCAGGGAGAGGAAATATTTTTCAATGGGCAAACACTGACTAAATAATGAATAAATTCATTTTGTAAATAAAAAATAAGCAATTTTATTAATTACATGATTTTACTCTTTAATACATGTATTTGGCCACGAAACAGACAACGCATTTTATGTGCCGTACCCGCTTCCTCGGTGAACAGTCACAGTGTCTGTAGATCACAACAGACTGTGAGCGCCTATAGGCACTGTGATTGTTGACTTGAGAAAACAAGTATGACGCATGAAGCGGGTTTTTTTTTAGTATCCAAATAAATAGAGTGTAGCTCGAGCTAGCCGCCGGCAGCACTATGCAGAGTATAGCGCACAGCGGGAGCTTTTACTCACCTCCCGGGGGATCCAGACTACGGGTGCCGTTCTCCTTCCTGCCCTCCAAGGCTCTGAATCGCTCTGGTGAGATCGCCGTCAGTGATCTCACTACAGAGTTACAGCGCCACCTGGAGGACAGAGGTAAAATTGCAGTGCTGACGCTCCTGATTTTAGTGTCTGAAACGTTTTAAAAAGACCCTAAAATCTGGAAATAAACATACCGCCAGGGAGGTTAAAGCGGACCGGAACTCAGAACTTCCTCTCTGCTCTAAAAGATAAACAACAGCATAATAACCTTTAAAGAAAAACATTTCTTTGTTACAGCTGATACAAATCCTGCAATAAATCTCTGCAGGGTGTCTACTTCCTGCTTTCATGGAAACAGGTAGGTGAAATCCGCTACACCCCGGACGCCAGGATGGTGCTGGAACAGGGCGACAACCCAAATAGACAGCAGGAAGGAGATGGTCCCAACTTTATTGAAGTATATAAAAGCTGTACAGCCTGGTAGCTGACATGTTTCGGACACGCAGGTCCTTAGTCATGGAAACAGACATAATGTTAACATCCTGTGTTTACAAATTAGCTGCTCTGCCAAGGCAGCCAACTGATACAGCTGAGAGATCAAATTACAGCGGTGATTAGCCACAGATGAGGGGGAATTAGGCACTAAACTTTCTAACTACATACCGGGTGCATTTCTCTGTTTTCCTTCTGTGCTGTGCAAGAGTTCCGCTCCACTTTAAATTAATATCTCATTCCTCGTCTGAGGTAACATTGTTTATTTTAAATGTTATTAAACCTTTGATGTATTTTTGGGCCGCCCCTCCTGCCTATCCCTCTCATTATAAGTTGTTCAGGGTAAGAGATGCGGTCCATGTATTGTGTGTGGCTGTCACATGCACGTTACACGTCCCTCCCGTCGCAGGTTAGGTGTGAAGATTGAAGCTATCTGAGCGGTGAGTGCGTCGGACACACTGGAGAGGAACGCCGTGTCGCCCAGGGTGGTGAGGTGTGAAAAGGATCTTTAAAGAATTCTCTGTCGGCAAGTCATCCTGCGTGCTCACCTCGTGTCTCCCCTGATTTCACCTGACAGGCCCTGCAGAGCGGCCGGAGGAGATGCTTTCCCAAGAGACCTGTCCATATAATTCATTCTCTGCTGAGCTGTGCCACTTACAGCTCACTGTGCCAGCGTCCGACCGTGCCAGCCGCGCCCGCAGAGTCACTTGTGAGACCGCAGGGGTACAAGCTCACCATGCCAGTGTCAAATCGTGCCAGCCGCATCTGCAGAGCCTCTCGTGAGACCACAGGGGTACAAGCTCGCTGTGCCAGCATCCAACCGTGCCAGCCGCGTCTGCAGAGACTCTCGTGAGACCATAGGGGTACAAGCTCGCTGTGCCAGCGTCCAACCGTGCCAGCCGCGTCTGCAAAGACTCTCGTGAGACCATAGGGGTACAAGCTTGCCATGCCAGTGTCCAACCGTGCCAGCCGCATCCGCAGAGTCTCTCGTGAGACCACAGGGGTATAAGCTCACTGTGCCAGCACCCGACCGTGCCAGCCGCGCCCGCCGAGCCTCTCGTGAGACCATAGGGGTACAAGCTCGCTGTGCCAGCATCCAACCGTGCCAGCCGCACCCGCAGAGCCTCTGGTGAGACCATAGCAGTACAAGCTCGCTGTGCCACCATCTGACCGTGCCAGCCGCGTCGCAGAGCCTTATGTGAGACCACAAGGGTAGAAGCTCGCTGTGCCAGCGTCTGACCGTACCAGCCGCGCCCGCAGAGCCTCTCGTGAGACCGCAGGGGTACAAGCTCGCTGTGCCAGCGTCCAACTGTGCCAACCGCGCCCGCAGAGCTTCTCGTGAGACCGCAGGGGTACAAGCTCGCTGTGTCACCATCCGACCGTGCCAGCCGCGCCCACAGAGCCTCTCGTGGGACCATAGGGGTACAAGCTCACTGTGCCAGCTTTTAACCATGCCAGCCGCACAAGCAGAGCCTCTTGTGAGACCATATGGGTACAAGCTCACTGTGCCAGCGTCTGACCATGCCAGCCGCACCCGCAGAGCCTCTTGTGAGACCGCACGGGTACAAGCTCGCTGTGCCAGCGTCCAACCGTGCCAGCCGCGCCTGCAGAGCCACTTGTGAGACCGCAGGGGTACAAACTCGCTGTGCCACCATCCGATTGTGCCAGCCACGCCCGCAGAGCCTCTCGTGAGACCATAGGGGTACAAGCTCGCTGTGCCAGCGTCTGATTGTGCCAGCCACGCCTGCAGAGCCTTTTGTGAGACCATAGGGGTACAAGCTCGCTGTGCCAGCCTCCAACCGTGCCAGCCGCTGTGCCAGCGTCTGACCATGCCAGCCGCGCCCGCAGAGCCTCTCGTGAGACCATAGGGGCACAAGCTTGCTGTGCCAGCATCTGACCGTGCCGTCCACAGAGACTCTCATGAGACTATAGGGGTACAAGCTCGCTGTGTCAGTGTCCAACCGTGCCAGCCGCGCCCGCAGAGCCTCTTGTGAGACCATAGGGGTACAAGCTCGCTGTGCCACCATCCAACCGTGCCAGCCGCGCCCGTAAAGCCTCTCGCGAGACCATAGGGTTAGAAGCTCGCTGTGCCAGCGTCCGACCGTGCCAGCCGCGCCCGCAGAGCCTCTTGTGAGATTGCAGGGGTACAAGCTCGCCGTGCCAGCGTCCAACCGTGCCAGCCGCGCCCGCAGAGTCTCTCGCGAGACCCCATGGGTACAAGCTCGCTGTGCCAGTGTCCGACCGTGCCAGCCGCGCCCGCAGAGCCTCTTGTGAGATCGTAGGGGTACAAGCTTGCTGTGCCACCATCTGACCGTGCCAGTTGCGCCCGCAGAGCCTCTCATGAGACCATAGGGGTAGAAGCTCGCTGTGCCAGCGTCTGATTGTGCCAGCTGCGCCTGCAGAGCCTTTTGTGAGACCATAGGGGTACAAGCTCGCTGTGCCAGCATCCAACTGTGCCAGCCGCGCCCGAAGAGCCTCTCGTGAGACCGCAGGGGTACAAGCTCACTTTGCCAGCGTCTGACCATGCCAGCCGCGCCCGCAGAGCCTCTCGCGAGACCATAGGGGTAGAAGCTCGCTGTGCCAGCGTCTGACCGTGCCAGCCGCGCCCACAGAGCCTCTCGCGAGAACATAGGGTAGAAGCTTGATGTGCCAGCGTCCGACCGTGCCAGCCACGCCCGCAGAGCCTCTTCTGAGACCGCAGGGGTACAAGCTCGCTGTGCCAGCGTCCGACTGTGCCAACCGCATCCCCACAGAGCCTCTCGTGAGACCGCAGGGGTATAAGCTGGCCGTGCCAACGTCTGACCGTGCCAGCCGCGCCCACAGAGCCTCTCGTGAGACCATAGGGGTACAAGCTCGCTGTGCCACCATCCGACCGTGCCAGCCACGCCCGCAGAGCCTCTTGTGAGACCATAGGGGTACAAGCTCACTGTGCCAGCGTCTGACCGTGCCAGCCACACCCGCAGAGCCTCTCATGAGACCATAGGGGTACAAGCTCACTGTGCCAGCATCTGACCGTGCCAGCCGCGCCCGCAGAGCCTCTTGTGAGACCGCAGGGGTACAAGCTCGCTGTGCCACCATCCGACCGTGCCAGCCATGCCCGCAGAGCCTCTCGTAAGACCGCAGGGGTACAAGGTCACTGTGCCAGCGTCTGACCATGCCAGCCGCACCCGCAGAGCCTCTTGTGAGACCGCAGGGGTACAAGCTCGCTGTGCCAGTGTCCGACCGTGCCAGCCGCGTCCCCAGAGCCTCTCGTGAGAATATAGGGGTACAAGCTTGCCGTGCCACCATCCAACCGTGCCAGCCGCAACCGCAGAGACTCTCATGAGACCATAGGGGTACAAGCTTGCTGTGCTAGTATCTGACCGTGCCAGCCGCGCCTCAGAATCTCTTGTGAGACCATAAGGGTACAAGCTCGATGTACCAGCGTCTGACCGCGCCAGCCGCGCCCGCAGAGCCTCTCGTGAGACCATAGGGGTACAAGCTCGCCGTGCCACCATCTGACCGTTCCAGCCGTGACTGCAGAGCCTCTCGTGAGACCATAGGGGTACAAGCTAGCCGTGCCAACGTCTGACCATGCCAGCCGCGTCCGCAGAGTCTCTCCTGAGACCACAGGGGTACAAGCTCACTGTGCCACTGTCCGACCACGCCAACCACGTCCGCAGAGCCTCTCGTGAGACCGCAGGGGTACAAGCTCGCTGTGCCACCATCCGACCGTGCCAGCCATGCCCGCAGAGCCTCTCGTAAGACCGCAGGGGTACAAGCTCGCTGTGCCAGCGTCCGACTGTGCCAACCGCATCCCCGCAGAGCCTCTCGTGAGACCGCAGGGGTATAAGCTGGCCGTGCCAACGTCTGACCGTGCCAGCCGCGCCCACAGAGCCTCTCGTGAGACCATAGGGGTACAAGCTTGCTGTGCCACCATCCGACCGTGCCAGACGCGTCCGCAGAGTCTCTCATGTGAAGCAGACGTATAGCAGACGCTGCGTCTTGCTGTTTCTCGAAAGAAGAGTAACAGTCAGCACATATGGGTGCAAGCTCGCTGTGCCACCATCCGACCGTGCCAGCCGCGTCCGCAGAGTTTACTTTGATATAAAATATGCCACAACATCAGATTAGTGAAGGCAAATTGCGAGGATGTCGCTTGCAGTGTGTGTGGGCCACTAGTCCATTCACTTTCGATCGACCGCACTGTTTTCAATAGAGTAACATTTGGGCGCCATTACTCTGCTGTGCGTTTGCTCAGCCCCCCCTCGGCGCTCTTGATGCATTCTCAGCTGAAGACACAAGCGTGCAGCACCTCCGCTGCTAAATATTCCGCCAGAGGCCAGAGAACATTCCTTTCTCCGGAAACTTCTATTCATGGATGCTGCATTCCAGCTGGCAATAATACCAATAAGCTGTTACTATTCCCTCCATGCCAAGCCGGAGATATTACAGCCATGATGACTTCCTGTGATGTCACACGTTGTGTTTATTACCTGGGAGCAGCGAAAGGACAGATCTCTGCTGGTGATTGGTCCATATCTCAGCACTTTTACTCTGTACATTTATGTGCCGGAGTTATCGCTGCCAACTTCCTCTCTGCTCTAAAACATAAGCAACAGCATAATAAGCTTTAAAGAAAAACATTTCTTTGTTACAGCTGATACAAATCCTGCCATAAATCTGCAGTGTGTCTACTTCCCGCTTTCATGGAAGCAGACATATTGTTAACATCCTGTGTTTACAAATTAGCTGCTCTGCTATGGCAGCCAGCTGATATGGGGAGAGATCAATTTAAAACTGGTGATTAGTCACAGATGAGAGGGGATTAGACGGGCTAAACTCTATAAATACATACAGGGTGCATTCCTCTATGTTTTCCTTCTGTCCTGTGCAAGAGTTCAGGTCCCCTTTAACTGGTAGTTCCCATGTATAACCCATTATTGTCCCATCCTGGTGACCTGTACCTGTTTGTTTACTGATTGACAAGTCACACGCTTGTCAGTTTACTCGAGTAGCAGCGTGTGGTTTTTACTACAGAGTTCTTCAGAGGCGTATCTAGAGGGGTGAAGGCATGGGCTTGTGCCATGGGCGCCAAAGGACCAAGGGCACCATGGCTGCCTCCTCTTCCCTCATGCTCCACCACCAAACTGAGGGATGCCTCTCAGGCATTTGTACCTGCTCTTATACTGGAGGACATCTCTCAGTACCTATACTGGGGAGGGGGGGGGGGGGCTACTTCTGGGGGTAACCTCTCATCTATACTGGAGGACTACTTATACTGGGGGATATCTCTTACCACTTATGCTAAAGAAGGTTACTTACACTGGGGAGACATCTCTAACTACATATACTGGCAGGGCAACATAAACTGCTGTCTACTTATACTGGGTGAGCTACCTCTGGCTATCTATACCAGGTTGCTACCTCTGGTTACTTTTACTTGGGGGCTAACTCTAGCAACCTATACTGTGTAGATGTGTATCATTGCAAGAAAAGAAGCTGTTATTATGGGACATGATGGTCTGCTGGGGGGCGCAATTTCAGTCTTTGCCATAGGAGCTATATTACCCAGATACGCCCCTGGAGTTCTTACATGTTTATAGAGTAACTGCACACGTCACTACACAATCATTGCCAGCTGAGCTGTTACATGGCAGACCTATGCGCACTAAACCTCATGTGGCTGACATACAACTTCCACAACATTTCATGTCTCCAAGGGTGCATACACACATGCAATTCTGATTGGCCAATCACTGGTCAATTTTACCACCTCCATGTAGCATGATGAGGGCCAAGAGATTTTAAATACTATAAGCAGATTGTGTAGACTAGCTCTGCGAATACATGGAAGTAGTAAGATTGGGCAGCCATTATCCAATCACAAATTGGATGTGTGTACCAGACTTAAGGGCCTATTCACACTAGAGCGTTTTGCCAGCGATTTCGGCAAAACGCTCAAGCGCTAGCGCTTTTTAAATATATACCCTATGGGCCCGTTCTCACTTGGGCGATTTGCGTTAATCGCCGGCGATTAACGCAAATCGCCAAATGCAAACGTGTAGCCTGCACCATTTTCAGGTGATTTCTCGGCGATCGCGCTTCAGTGCTATAGAAGCGCTAGATCGCGGAAAAATAGCTGCAGTGTCCAGTGATTTTTCCGTGATTTTCCGCGGAAAAATCACTGGACACTGCAGCTATTTTTCCGCAAAATGCCGGCGGTCGAGCTTCTAAGTGTGAATGGGCCCTAATATCATCAGTTGCTAAGAAAGTTAAAGTGAAGCAAGAAAAAAGTAAAGCCTATACTGATCTTAAACACAGTGCTAGAGAAGTCCACCTTCAATCTGGATTTCTGGTTGGAGGTAAGAGACCTGGGCCCATATGCAATTAACTTTTTCACCTGAGTTATCTCCTAGGACAGCGTTGGCGAACCTATGGCACGCGTAGCCGAATCTGCTGGCACGCCAACGCTGCTGCGCTATGAGCTGGCCGCAGTGTCTACTAGACGCCCCACTCCAGCCCGCAGTCTCCCAGGAGGCAGAGCAGGGCTACGGGAAGATGGCGTCCAAAGCTCTGTACTGGAGACTATTTGTGTCTCCGGTACAGGGCTTTGGGCGCCATCTTCCCGTAGCCCTGCTCTCTGCCTGTCAGCGCGGGAGACTGTAGGAGGATCGTCCAAGGAGCTGCACGCCAGAGGCCGGCCGCGAGAGGTGAGTAAATTCCTTTTTTTGCAGATTAAATGTTGCCCACCGTGTTTATTTTCTGGTGAAATGTGGCCCACTGTGTTTATTTTCTGGTGAAATGTGGCCCACTGCGTTTATTCTCTGGTGAAATGTGGCCCACTGTGTTTATTTTCTGGTGAAATGTTGCCCACTGCGTTTATTTTCTGGTGAAATGTGGCCCACATTGCGTTTATTTTCTAGTGTCTGGGGTAACTGTTGCTGCATTTATTATTGAATGGTCATAGTTGGCTATATTTGCTGCTTTGGGGTTACGGTATACTAATAAATAGCATCACACAGTTTCTGCACACCCATGATGCGAATCCTCGTTTCACCACATCATGGCGGAGACACTACTTTCTTATGCCTCACTGTTACATCATTACGTTAGCTCCGCCCATACAATGTCATGACCACGCCCATTTGTCAGCGCAACACCCCCCCCCCCCTCCACCCCCATTGGCTCTCAGTGATAAATAACTCGTTGTTACGTCACAGTTTGGGCACTCAGCCTCTAAAATGTTCGCCATCACTGTCCTAGGAGATAATTTTATCACCTTCTCTTTAAACTAAACTTTCAGCATTTTACAATTGAAAAAGTACCCAAACGTTGGTGAAGAAGTACTGTGATAACTTTTTACGCGCGCTATAACGCACGTAACGTTTTTTGTGCAAACGTGAATTCGCGCGCGAAAAACGTTAAGCGCACTATATCACTAGCGCGACCGGGATAAGTGTTATCACAACTTTGTGAATCAGGCCCAAGGTGTCGAAACATATCCTAGGAGAAAAGTCAGGAGAAAAAGGGGAATTGCAGATCATATCAGAATTGCTTTGAAAACTGAATGGTGTATGGTAGGTTTGACAAACTCATCTAATATCTATAAATGTAATCCAATTATTACAATGACTCATCACTGCAAGACATGAATTTGTACAATTCTGTATCGGATGAAAGTCAAATGTGGGTCAGAGGAACCGATAAAGAGAAATAGAAAAAAAAAGGAGCACAATTGGGAGTCGCTAAGTGTAGTATTAATGATTAATAAATAATTCAAATAATAATACGCGATGGATTCTCACAAAGCGGGATGGAGATATTGACCCATCTGCGCTCGCATGACTGGTGCTCTCTGGAGACCCCAGGTGGTCGCACTCCAAGCTAAAGACCATCAGGAACCTGTCGTGAGAAATTAATGTCCCTCAAGTCATCTCTAAGATCGAATGTCGAGGAGAAATGTTTCTCTGCCTCCTACACTTAATCCTGCAGCATTTCCAGGAATCTTAATGATATCTGTACGCTAAATGGAAGGGAAAAATTGAGCCAAAATTTCAAGGATAATGACTTACATAGTATAGACTCCCGTTTAATCTCCCCAGCAGACAGTTGACCTCGATGATCCTATTTTGGTGAAGGAAATTGGAGAGCCAACTGCCACCCTCTCCTCTAAATTCCTGAGAACTGAAAGCCTGATGAGACTATACAACGCATGTCGATACCAACTCTGAAACTCGGCCTCCAGAGCCTCATGGTCTGTGCGTAAACCACTGATCACCTTCGTTGATGGTGATCCAGGAGAATATACCGTATTTTCCAGACCATAAGATGCACTTATGCATCTTATGGTCTTAAGTAAGCGACACATGTCAGCTGGGACAGTTTCGTGGGGGTTTGTGGAGTTCATGGAGGGTGAAGTCCAAGGTTCCAGCCTGCCAGGACATCAGTGCCTATAGGCTCCTGTGAGATTAATGTGGGCCTGCCCATGCTACTCACTCACATGCACAACTACAGGACTTCACTAGAGCTGCCCCCATCCTGTGGAACTTTCTCCCAATGCCCATCAGGCTTGCCCCCTCTTTCAACACCTTCAAAAAAGAGAGCACTCAAAACTCACTTTTTCAAGGAGGCCTACCTAACCTGGACGCTGCCCTAACTCTCGCTGCCGAGAACCTCTTTATGCACCTCCCCCCCACCTTTCATGTCACCACCACCCCTCCCTCTAGATTGTTATGCTACGTACACCCATGCGACAACGATCGTTCGTTGTCAACGACGAACAAACTTTTAATTGATGAAAGAACGACCTAAGTAAAGTTAGTTTTAAAAGGTGTGTAACGATCACATCGTTAGAACGAACGTTACATCACGTAAAAGCAACTATTGCGCCTGCACATAAAAATGAAAAGGTCCATAACGATCGTCGTTGGAAAAAATCCGCCAAGCTAGATTGTTCGTTTTTAACGATCTAGCTCGTCCGTCGTTAGACTTAATAGTCGTTGGTTGCTTTTTTTAAAATGATCGTCGTTTGAAACGATCGGGGAACGATCGTTTCAAACGACTATAGTCGCATGTGTGTACGCACCTTAAGCCTTTGGCAGGGCCCTCTCCCCTTGTGTATCATACTGGATTGTACACTCTACCCAGAGTATGTGACCTTGTATTACCACTACCACTCCAGTGTATGATCTGGCATTATACTACCTGTACTGTGTTGTGTATCTTAATGCTTGTTACCTGTATTGTGCTTTCGGTCACCCCTGTTATCATTGTCTGTAATCCTATGTATTGTACAGCGTTGGGTAATATGTTGGCGCTATATAAATCCAATAAATAATTAATAATCTGTCCCCCTTCCCATTCATAAGCATAATATCATTAAGGGCCAGTTCACACGAGCGCTAAAATGCGGAGATGCGGCATTCAATTGTGTGCTGTCTATTCATACGAAATAAATGTTGGTACTGGCTTTTCCTGTTGTACATACACATGCCTCGCTTGATCCCCTCGTCTCGTTTTATCCCAGTCACTAGCGTCCAAGATCTGCTACGCTTGGTGCTTATATGGGGGTCAAAACGCAACACGATGTCTAAACGCCAGAAAGCGCCGCCATAGGCAGAAAGGACGCCACCGCTGCAGCATCAGGTGCCTGTCTGACCCAGCCCTTATGTAGTACCATCGCAGAAGATAATAATAATACTATAAACATATACAATACATAACAATCATCTGATAAAACATTCGGCATATGCTGCAGCCAGTGGCCGGTCTCGGGAACTCCCCGGGGGACAGTACAGACGGTTTCCTCTAATGCTCGCACATTTCCATAGATCAATGCTCGTGTCCTGCAGGTATTTATCCATCAGCTGATGTTCACTCACCTTCATTTTTTCTCTATTGAAGATCTGTACATTGTAATGAGAGCCGTCGTGCGTTTCACCTTCAATCAGGAAACATCACTAAGCACTTCCCCTGATTAGAGAGAGAGCAAATCAGAAAGTCTGGAATCAGGATAACACATACGCTAGCAGCCCCGGAGGAGGCCGCGGAATATTCTGGCTCCCTGTAGCTGCTTGCGGGAATTTAATACAGTTTGCTACTTTGCTAGGTTCACACATTACACGGTGTATATCAACTCTTTATTGCAGATCACATTTTAAAAAGCTCAACTTTGACATTTAAAGGCTGTTTCCTTTTAAACAATACCAGTTGCCTGGCAGCCTTGCTGGACTATTTGACTGCAGTAGTGTCTGAATCACACCAGAAACAAGCATGCAGCTAATCATGTCCGATCTGACAATAATGTCAGATGCACCTGATCTGCTGCATGCTTGTTCAGGGGCTATGGCTAAAAGTATAAGAGGCAGAGGATCAGCAGGGCTGCCAGGCAACTGGTATTGCTTAAAAGGAAATAAATATGGCATCCTCCCTATCCCTCTTGCTAAAATTGTCCTTTAAGAACAATGTGAAAGTGAGTTTCCCATGATGCAACACTCCTGGTGGAGATCTCCTCTTCATGCTGCTGACTAGTGCTACGTACACACATGCGACAACGATCGTTCGTTGAGAACGACGAACGAACTTTTAATTGATGAAAGAACGACCTGAGTAAAGGTAGTTTTAAAATGTGTGTAACGATCTGATCGTTAGAACGAACGTTACATCACGTAAAGCAACTATTGCGCCTGCGCATAAAAATGAAAAGTTTCATGGAGAAATAGTGAAATGCGCATGTCCAGCCTGGTACGAACGACCGTTTCCAACGATGTACTACTTTTGCAAACGATCGTCGTTGGGAAAAATCCGCCAAGACAGAACTTTCTTTTGTAGCGATTTGGCTCGTTCGTCGTTTGCCTTAATAGTCGGTGCTTCGTTTTTTGTAACGATCGTCGTTGGTAAAGATCGGGGAACGATCGTCGCATGTGTGTACGCACCTTTAGGGCTTGTTTCCACTGTTGCGACGCGATTTCGGCCGCATTCCGACGCTTGTTTTAAAACGACGCTTTTGTTGTAAAAACGCATGCGGATGCGTTTCCACATGCGTTTTTACCCGCGATTTCGCCTGCGATTTCGCATGGCAGGGTGCCATGCGAAATTAACCATGACACTGCCAGGGCTAAATGAAATTGAAAAAGGTGCGAAATCGCACGCGAAATCGCGGGTAAAAACGCATGTAACAAACGCATGCGTTTTTACTATTAAATACATTAGCGGCGATTCGCACGGATTCCCGACGCAGGCGAAATCGTTGGCTCTTTTGTGCGTTTTTTTCACGCTGAAAAAAACGCACCTCAACAACGCTACAGTGGAAACAGGCCCATCCACTTGTATTACATGTGCGGATCTGCATGCGTTGGACGCATGCAGATTCGCGATAGTGGAAACGAGCCCTTAGGGTCTGAGACTTGACTTGTGAGGGCTCGTTTCCACTAGTGCGGCGTGCGTCTCGTAGACGCACGCCGGCACTGAGCGGGTGGGCGGGATCGCAGGCGATTCCCATCAGCCGTGCCATGCACGGCTATGGGAATCGCAGCCTCCGCCGCGAATTCTGTGGGGGTTTCCGGCCGAATCGCTACTGCAAGCGATTCGGCCGGCGGCGCCGTTGTCCCCTATGGCAGAGTTTCCCCGCGCGATTTGCCTGCGGGGAAACTCTGCGGATTCGCGGCCGTTTCCGCGAGAGTGGAAACGGGCCCTGACACATAACAGCACAGGACAAGGGGCCTGCAGAGATGACCAATGAGATGCAAATAATTTCGAGTTGATGCAGGATTATGCAAATTTTGTATGCAAATTTATGCATCTTGAAAATGAACCAATGGCATTTTACCTCAGCAGAATTTAATTGGGTCATTTTCATGCTGCATAAATCTGCATGCAAAATTTGCATAATTCTAAATCAACTCGTAATGATTTGCATCTCTTAGACTATCCCTTGTGTCTATGGCTTTACTTTTCGACACATAGCACAAGGGGCCTGTCTAACTGAGGCAACTGAAGCGGGAGTCAGAGGCTGCCATATTTATTTCCTTTTAAACGATACCAGTTACTTGGCTGCCCTGCTGATCCTCTGCCTCTAATACATTTAGCCATAGCCCCCGAACAAGCATGCAGCAGATCATGTGTTTCTGACTGAAGTGTGACTAGATTAGCTGCATGCTTGTTTCAGAGTTGTGATTCAGACACTACTGAGCAGCAGGAGGAGCCAGGCGACCCTTTTATACTTACCGCGTCATGTTGCAGTACTCTCCCCTACTGCAGCTTGTTTCAGTGGCCATTAAAGGGGAACTCAAGTAAGAGGTACACGGAGGCTGCCATATTTATTTCCTTTTAATCAATACCAGTTGCCTGGCAGCCCTGTTGGACTATTTATCTGCAGTAGTATCTGAATGAGGGCCCATTTCCACTATCGCGAATTCGCATGCGTTTTTCGCATGCAAATTCGCATAGCAATACAAGTGAATGGGACTGTTTCCACTTGTCAGGATTCCTTTGCGTTTTTCTGTGCAGAAAAAATTCGCATGGCAGAGCCATCAGAATTCGCATGCCGCATACCGCTATGCGAATCGCATACAATGTATTTAACAGGAAATTCGCATGAGGTTTGGGTATGCGAATTTCCATGCAAATTTTCATGCGAATTCGCATAGAAACAATGGAAAAGCACACCAGCACTGCCATGGTTAAATTCGCATGCATCATCATCCATGCAAATTCGCATCCGCATGCGATTTTTTTCCGCGGCGATTCGCACCGCACAAGTGGAAATGCAGCCTTAGAGGCAGAGGATCAGCAGGGCTGCCAGGTAACTGGTATTGCTTAAAAGAAATTACCATGGCAGCCTCCATATACCTCTCTCTTCAGTTCCCCTCTGAGGGCTTGTTTCCACTGTTGCGACGCGATTTCGCCGGCATTCCGACGCTTGTAAAAACGCATGCGGATGCGTTTCCGCATGCGTTTTTACCCGCGATTTCGCGTGCGATTTCGCATGGCAGGGTGCCATGCGAAATTAACCATGACACTGCCAGGGCAAAATAAAATTGAAAAAGGTGCGAAATCGCACGCGAAATCGCGGGTAAAAACGCATGTAACAAACGCATGCGTTTTTACTATTAAATACATTAGTGGCGATTCGCATGCATTCCACTCGCAGGCGAATTCGTTGGCTCTTTTGTGCGTTTTTTTACCGCTGAAAAAAACGCACCTCAACAACGCTACAGTGGAAACAGGCCCATCCACTTGCATTACATGTGCGAATCTGCATGCGTTGGACGCATGCAGATTCGCGATAGTGGAAACGAGCCCTAAAGGGGTTCTTTAACCTATGAAAAAAAAAGTACCCGAGGCTTCTACCGCCCCCTGCAGATGTCTTGTCCCGCACCGCCACACAAGGATCCTCGTGTCCCCAGGAGCGGGTCACTAACTAGACGAACGGCGCGGCACCTGCGCGGTTGTGACTGCGTGCGTCCTCGCTCCTGTCTCTGGGAGCTTCCTGCGCAGGCGCAGTATGAGAATACAGCACAGGAAGTTCCCAGAGACACGAGCGAGAGCGAGGACACGTGTGGCCATGACGCTGTGGCGTTCGTCTAGTTCCACGCAGAATGGGAGAGAGACCCGCTCCGGAGGACATGAGGATCCTTGTGTGATGGGGCAGGCACAGGACGTCTGCAGGGGGCCGGTAGAAGCCCCAAGTAAGTGAAACCTTTTTTTTATAGGTTAAAGAACCCCTTTTAGAGCTCGTTCTCACTAGAGGCGCTTTTCCATTTTTTTTAAGCGCTGGCAATTTTTAAAAATCACCCTGAAAGCGCTTACCCCATGCTTTCCTGTGCGCTGGTTCAGATTGGGGCGTTCCGTTCACTTTCCGATCAGAAAAACGCTGCATGGAGCATTATTGGTGCGATTTTGCGATAATGGGAGGTATAGGAAAAGCGCAAATTGCTAGAAAAGCGCTTTTGCCAGCGATTTTGTGGGCGTTTTTTTCCCCTGTCAATTTAAATGTGAAGTGTTTCCAGGGTTTTTTGGTCCTTTTCCCTTTAAAAATAAGGCACTTAGAAATCGCAAAACGCACAAAAAAACACTTACAAAAACGCTTACCAAAAACGCCCAACGCACAGAAAATGCTGGAAAACGCAAAAATAGGCATCAAAAAATACCCAATGCAAATGCTAACGCGATCGGAACACAATGTGTAAAAGACCTTATAGTCTATGAGACATAACACTGCTTGCGGTGTGAGACGTTGCGGTGGAAGTGTTCCCGGCGGCGCAGACGTGAGGCACAAGCTGCAGTGCGTTACCCTGCCACTCCCAAAAAGTGCGCCGGAAGTCGTGTGTTCATTTTTTTTTCTTTTTTTATCAGTGTGGTGCGATTGTTCCACGTTGCACCGCTACCGCTGCAGCGCACTGGTATAAAAGGACCCTAACAGGAAATAAATATGGCAGCCTCCATATCCCTCTCCCTTCATGTTCCTTTTAAATTGGAGTACTGTAGCCATGAGACTGCCCACAAATGCCTGGCTGCAGGAATAATGGGGACACTCAGGGCCCGTTTCCACTCTCACGGAAACGGCCGCAAATCCGCAGAGTTTCCCCGCAGGCAAATCGTGCGGGGAAACTCTGCCATAGGGGATAACTGCACCGCAGGCCGAATTGCTGGCAGTAGCGATTCGGCCGGAACCCCCTACAGAATTCGCGGCGGAGGCTGCGATTCCCATAGCCGTGCATGGCACGGCTCATGAGATTCGCCTGCGATCCCGCCCACCCGCTCAGTGCCGGCGTGCATCTACGAGACGCACGCCGCACTAGTGGAAACGAGCCCTTAGGTCTGGTTCACACTGCATGAGCTTTTTTAGTGCTAGTGATTTGAAAAGCTCTTAATGCAATGCTATGGGAGATTTTTACAAAATCACATCACTCCAGTGAGAACACACACATAGCATTACACTAGCAAGAGCTTTTCCAATCCCAAGTGCTTAGAAAAAGCTCTTGTAGTGTGAACCAGGCCTTACACCTCTGACTCAACCCCCTACACCAACCTCGCCTCCCATGCTAATGATTTGCTTTGGCAATGCTAAATGTATTTGGCCCTGCCAATAAAGCTTTTTTGGATTTGGGACAGTCACTGTATCCTGCATTTTCTGTACAGGAAGTCTTGGTGTGAGTGAAGGGTTAATTACTCTTGCTGGTTGTTTGTGCAGAAGAGGCTTTCCTCACCTTCCCATCTCATCTGGATTATGTTACTGTCAATGAGCACATACAGTGTGGGGGAAGCGCCCCCTAGTGGCAGCATGCAGATTAGAGATGTTCTATGAGACGCTGTGTACAGTGCAAAATTACGGCTCCTGATTACATTTACACACGATTTTTGTTCTTCGCATTATGATTGTGCATTGTAATTGTGAATTACAATGCGGAATTACGATTATGTGAAATCCAGCATATCACTAATAATAATATGGCAGGTAGGACATTAGTGGTGATTAGTCCTGAGCACAGATCTGATTAGCTCGGGGGGAGTTTCCTCCATATAGAGAAAAAGCATGATACACACCTTCAACATTGATTGGCCAACCACTGACCAATTTTACTACCTTCATGTACATGGCAAACCTCATCCAGGAGGAAGCAGAGACCAGGGAAACACACAGGCGAAGAGAGCCCCGAAAGCCGACTCCTCCATGGGCGCCGCCCACTAAAAGCCTGCACCACCACTACAGGTCATCAGGTGTCATCACGCGGTGGTGACAGCCTGCAGTACCGCTACAGGACATCAGGTGTCATCACACGGTGGTGACAGCCTGCAGTACCGATATACAGGACACCAGGTGTCATCACGCGGTGGTGACAGCCTGCAGTACCGCTACAGGACATCAGGTGTCATCACGCGGTGGTGACAGCCTGCAGTACCGCTACAGGACATCAGGTGTCATCACGCGGTGGTGACAGCCTGCAGTACCGCTACAGGACATCAGGTGTCATCACGCGGTGATGACAGCCTGCAGTACCACTACAGGACATCAGGTGTCATCACACGGTGGTGACAGCCTGCAGTACCGCTACAGGACATCAGGTGTCATCACACGGTGGTGACAGCCTGCAGTACCGCTACAGGACATCAGGTGTCATCACACGGTGGTGACAGCCTGCAGTACCGCTACAGGACATCAGGTGTCATCACGCGGTGGCGACAGCCTGCAGTACCGCTACAGGACATCAGGTGTCATCACACGGTGGTGACAGCCTGCAGTACCGCTACAGGACATCAGGTGTCATCACACGGTGGTGACAGCCTGCAGTACCGCTAGAGGACATCAGGTGTCATCACGTGGTGGTGACAGCCTGCAGTACCGCTACAGGACATCAGGTGTCATCACGCGGTGGTGACAGCCTGCACCACCGCTACAGGTCATCAGGTGTCATCACGCGGTGGTGACAGCCTGCAGTACCGCTACAGGACATCAGGTGTCATCACGCAGTGATGACAGCCTGCAGTACCACTACAGGACATCAGGTGTCATCACACGGTGGTGACAGCCTGCAGTACCGCTACAGGACATCAGGTGTCATCACACGGTGGTGACAGCCTGCAGTACCGCTACAGGACATCAGGTGTCATCACACGGTGGTGACAGCCTGCAGTACCACTACAGGACATCAGGTGTCATCACGCGGTGGTGACAGCCTGCAGTACCGCTACAGGACATCAGGTGTCATCACGCGGTGGTGACAGCCTGCAGTACCACTACAGGACATCAGGTGTCATCACACGGTGGTGACAGCCTGCAGTACCGCTAGAGGACATCAGGTGTCATCACGTGGTGGTGACAGCCTGCAGTACCGCTACAGGACATCAGGTGTCATCACGCGGTGGTGACAGCCTGCAGTAGCGCTACAGGACATCAGGTGTCATCACGCGGTGGTGACCAGTGCTGGGCCGAAATTACGCATGAGCGTAATTACGCATCGTAATTCAATGTAAATTTACGCGTAAGCGTTACGCGTAACTTACAGTCTTACGCGTAATTATTTACGCGTAAGACCGTAAGTGGTATCGTAATTACACTGTCTACCGTAATTGCTAGGCATGCGTAATTTTACGAACACTTACGCGTAATTTTACGCGTAATTACTAACGTAAAATCTCCCATTTTCTAAGAGTAGCCAATCAGTCGACATCCTAAGCAACCAATAGTCTCTTCTCCCGCCCTTCAGTATAAGCGTACGTTTTGACGCATACGAATGATATGTACGCAATAACTGTCACATTGACAGCTATTGCGTACATATCGTCCGCATGCGTCAAAAAATACGCATTAATGGGTATTACGGCACTACGCGTAACATCGTAGTGTAAGCGCCTTCATTACGGTATCCTTACGCGTAATTGCGTAAGTTTACGCGTAATTACAGTGATGTACCGTAGATAATTTCCTACGCCGTAACCGTAATTGCGTAATGCGTAATAGCGTAAAATTACGCGTAATGATCCGTAAGCGTAGATTTTTCCATTACGACCAGCACTGGTGGTGACAGCCTGCAGTACCGCTACAGGACAGCAGGTGTCATCACACGGTGGTGACAGCCTGCAGTACCGCTACAGGACATCAGGTGTCATCACGCGGTGGTGACAGCCTGCAGTACCGCTACAGGACATCAGGTGTCATCACACGGTGGTGACAGCCTGCAGTACCGCTACAGGACATCAGGTGTCATCACACGGTGGTGACAGCCTGCAGAACCGCTACAGGACATCAGGTGTCATCATGCGGTGGTGACAGCCTGCAGTACCGCTACAGGACATCAGAGGTCATCACACGGTGGTGACAGCCTGCAGTACCGCTACAGGACATCAGGTGTCATCACGCGGTGGTGACAGCCTGCAGTACCGCTACAAGACATCAGGTGTCATCACGCGGTGGTGACAGCCTGCAGTACCGCTAGAGGGCATCAGGTGTCATCACGCGGTGGTGACAGCCTGCAGTACCACTACAGGACACCAGGTGTCATCACGCGGTGGTGATGTGATGATGACTTTCTGACGCAGGCAGCCCAGGAGGAGTCAAGGAAGGTGATCGCACTGGTAATATTCTTTCTTACATTTGGCTGCACCGCGTGTCACCAGCTCCCTAGCGGTTATGTCCTTCTGCCTGCGCCCCCTTCTTCTTCTTGCTGTTCGGCACTCAGAGTGGTCGCCCTGCCCAAGAAACGGCCCTGTCCATGTAGTGTGAGCAGGGCTGGGACAAGGTTCTCTAACACTAGAGGCAGAGATTCCAAAGTGCCCCCCAACATAGCAGGTGCACATGGGAGGGATCTCCAGCTAGGAGGTGCTGCTGGGTCACTCCCTCAGTAGGGATGACCAATCAGATGCAAATTTTTCCGAGTTGATGCAAATTTTTATGCAAATATATGCAGTTGCAAAAATGGGCAGGTTTAAATTTGTGCATTTTGAAGCTGTATATATTTGAATAAACGCAGAAGAATTTGCATCTCTTTTGATCATCCCTATCCCTCATTTAGGATACTTTCTAAAACAACCATATTGAGCATGATTCACAAAGCTTTTTCACCTGTTTTCACCTTATCTATGTTCCCGTTTGTTGATCTCAGCCCCCCAGCAATGATCGGCTGCTTCTATGAGAAGCAGCGCGATCATGGTGAAAAAAAAAAAAGTTTCCCAGCCTCGTTAAAGCGGAATATAGCCCTGCATTTCAACTTTGCTCTAAAATATTATTTACAGCATATTATATGCAAAAAGCATTTTTTTTTTACTAGACCAGCATTGGAAGGGTTAAACACAGAGGTTTAAAGGTCCTGGAGAGATATGCAGAAGTTCAGATAGTTACATTCTATTTAGTTACATGTATCTATTGAGAAATGTTACACACTCTTTTGCTGTCCTCCAAGCTCCTTCTCAGTCAGAGACAGTGAGTCACATTCAACACTTAGATACATTATGTAAACAAAATGTATCAATTTCAGCTTCGGATGCGTCTGCAGAAATCTAAAGGAACTTTAAAGCCCTGTGTAACCCTTCCAATGCTGGTCTAGTAAAAAAAAAATGCTGGTTGCATATAATATACTGTAAATAATGTTTTAGAGCAAAGTTGAAATGCAGGGTTATATTCCGCTTTAAACTTCCTGTAAGCGTACTTCCTACGCTTACAGGAGTCATTTACAAAAAATTACTGTGGCCATCTTGTGGCCAAATAGTAAAACTACATCCAGAACATCTTTCATATACAAATACATACTTTTACAGTATACATTAACTCATTACCTCCCACACGCCCCATTTAAATTTATTTATTTTTTTTGTAATAAAAAGAAAAAAAAATTACAATAAATAAAAAAAAAAACAAATAGTTTCCTTAGGGATTGAACTCTTTAAATATTTATGTCAAGAGGGTACAACACTGTTACTTTATAAACTATGGGCTTGTAATTAGGGATGGACGCAAAACTGAAAAAAATGCACCTTTATTTCTAAATAAAATATTGGCGCCAAACACTGTGATAGGGACATAATTTAAACGGTGTAATAACCAGGACAAATGGGCAAATAAATTTCATGGATTTTAATTACAATAGCATGCATTATTTAAAAACTATAATGGCTGAAAACTGAAAAATAATGATTTTTTCCCCACATTTTTTTTCCTATTTTTCCATTAAAACACATAAAGAAAGCCTAATTGGTGGCAAAAAAAAAAACAAGATATAGTTCATTTCATTGCGATAAGTTATAGACAAATTAATGGAAGGAGCGATGAAAGGTGAAAATTGCTCTGGTGCTCAAGGGGTAAAACCCCTCAGTGGTGAAGTGGTTAAGGTGAGAAAAGTAATATTGAAATGAAGTGTATCAGGAACAACTTACTTTGAGCGTTTATGTTGCTTGTAAATGTGCTGAAAGGTTATTTAAATTAGGAGAAAAATAAGTTACTATATATATATATATATATATATATATATATATATATATATATATACTCACATATAAGCCGACTCGCGTATAAGACGAGGTACCCACCTTTCCTTCAGAAGCCAGGAAAAAGTGAATGACTTGTATATAAGCCCCCTCCCTAGTATAGCCCCCTCCACAGTAGCCAGATGTGCCCCCAGTACAAGTCATTCCCTCTCCTCATAGTCAGATGTGCCCCAAGGGTGATATAATTGTATCTCAAGACACCACTAGATGGCATCATAAATATAAGAGACAGCGATTGCCACACAGGAAGAATCACCGGTCATTGCACCGCTGACATGTTGCTTGCACACTCTGCTCCACAAGCCGGGGGACACAGTCTTGAGCAGCGCACTCTGCACACCATGTTGCAGGGGATGGGGGCACAGACACAGCAGGGAGCCAGCTGGGAAGAGCAGGATCACTAGAGCACAATCCTTACACTCCTCTGCCAGCAACAAAACCTGCTCCACCATCCATTCTGCTCCACTGACTCACATATAAGCCAAGGGGGTAACTTTTGCTGAAAAATTAGGCTTATACACGAGTATATAAGTTATTTATGAGAAGTTTTGTGAATTGACTCCATATTGAAGGTAAATGTAGGGGCCACTAGAACACATTCAGCGGCGTTTTGGAATCGTTGGCGATCCCAAAAGCGATAGGTTGACGAAAGTCAATGGAGGTAATCCCATGGTAGGGATTGTGATTTTCCAAAATCGCAGCACTTTTTGAGCGTTTGCCCTTCATAACAGAGCATAGGATTGCTGCAAAATCGCTTTTAAATCACTGCACCAAGTTATTTTGCAGCACTAGGCAGGCGTTTCCCTCGGCAATGAGCAGAATGTATCTTGCTTGGACTAAATCCTTGCATAGAACTCATCAGATTTGGGTGGCTAATGATTACCCTTGAGCTGCTGATGATTCTGGTCTGCATGCAAAGTGTATGCAGCGTAGGATCTCTTCAATCTAAGGCCTCTTTCAGATGGATAGCTGAACTACACGCTTAACGAGCAGCTTAGTCTCCCGTCTGCTTCCCGCCAGTGCAGTAAATGCATTGAGTTGTAACACCTCCTCACTAGTACATCTCTTCACTAGTCTCCAGATACCAATCCAACCGCGATCTCAGATCTGCACACAACCTCCTTCTGTCCTCCTCTACAATCACCTTCTCACAGTCACGTATACAAGATTCCTCACGTGCTTCACCCCTCCTCTGAAATCTTTTGCCACAACACATCTGTCACTCCCCAACCTTTGATACCTTAAAACGCTCCATCAAAACTCACTTTTTCCATCAAGCTTACGCTCTACCTTAGGCCACTTCCCCTTTTTGACCTTTGGCCAAGTTGCACTCCTATTTGATCATCTAAAACACACTGCATATAGGTATGAATATTGAATACTGACCCTCCTCTTTTCCTCCCCACCCCATTCCTTTAGATTGTAAGCTCACAAGGGGAGGGCTCTTTCTTACCCTGTGTTTATCTTTTGGATTTTGTTATATATTTATTCATATTAATTCTGTCACTATTATTACCGATTCTGCTCTTTGTACTGTTTCTGTATTTTTCACCAACTCTGTATTTTGTATATTGGTGTATATAATTATCTGTATTATTATGTACCCCATGTTTGTTTCTTACCTTGTACAGCGCCACGGAATATGTTGTCACTTTATAAAGCAATAATAATAATAATACTACCATGCGTGTAGCACTGAAACGCGGTGCCGTGGCATTACCCGGAGGCATTACCCGGAGGCAGAGGACTGCAACATGTCGCATCTGAATACAGCTGCGGCCGTGCTGAGATGTGACTCCATGGGGGGTGGGGGGCCGATTGTCCAGCGCGGGTACCGAGCTGTTAAGATATGTGATGATTTATATGCACTTATACAGCTTATCCACTGATCTAGAGTCATGTGACTTTAGGCTCTATTCACAAAGCATAAGCGCAATAGGTAATGCTCAAAACAGCTGACTTCACCTTCCCAAAAAGCAATTCACTAAACCTATCACCGCACAGAAAGTCACAGTTCCCGACTAGTGAGGTAAATTATCGACTTGTGCGGTAATTACCTTAGGAAATGTCAATTCACAAAGATTTCTGCATTTCATTTACCGGCCAAAAGCGTTCAGTATTTTTCTCCAGCTCACAGCAGCCGATAACTGGCTCTCCGCCTGCTGTCTCTGTGTGTGGATTTGACAGACAGCCTCTGGGGAGAGCCTTCTTCTCACTCTGGGCTGGTGCACACCAGAGCGGGTCTGGAGCATTTTTTAAAACGCTTGCAGGGGGATAACCACTTGGCTAATAAAAGTGAATGGGCTGGTGCACACCAGAGCGGGTCATTTTTTACACAAACGCAAACTCAGGGGCTGCAGCATTTTTTTTAGATTTTTGAGGCGTTTCTGCCTCAATGTGAAGTATAGGAAAGTGGAAAACAGCTCTGAATAACGGCAGATCAGAGCGGTTTGCCAGGCGTTTTTGTTACAGAAGCTGTTCAGTAACAGCTTTTACTGTAACAATATATGAAATCTGTTACACAAAAACGCTGCAAAAACGCTAGGCGTGTTTAGAAAACCTCTCTGAGGCTCCATTCACACTAGAGGGTTTTGCCGCGATTTCGGCAAAACGCTCAAACGCTAGCGCTTTTTAAAAGCGTTAGTGTAATGAAACCCTATGGGCCCGTTCTTACTTGGGCGATTTGCGCTAAACGCCGCAAATCGCCCAAAATAACAAAACGCAAAAGGCGTCGCCCGCACCATTTTTAGGCTATTTCCCGGCTATCGCGTTTCAGTGCTATAGAAACGCTAAACGCAATCGCGGAAAAATCGCCATAGTGTTCAGTGATTTTTCAGCGTGAAATTGCGGAAAAATCACTCCTGCAAAACGCCGGCAAAAATTGTGAATGGGTCCTAAACATGCCTAGGATCGCTCTGAAAATCAGCTTCAAGACAAGACAAGACGAATAACATTTATATCGCGCTTTTCTCCTGGCAGACTCAAAGCGCCAGAGCAGCAGCCACTAGGGGGCGCTCTATAGGCAGTAGCAGTGTTAGGGAGACTTGCCTAAGGTCTCCTACTGAATAGGTGCTGGCTGAGGGCTGGTGCACACCAAAACCCGCTAGCAGATCCGCAAAACGCTAGCAGATTTTTAAACGCTTTTTTTTATTTTTATGAGGCGTTTTGCTAGCGTTTTGCGGATTGCTGCTGCGGTTTTCAGTATAGTAGATTTCATATATTGTTACAGTAAAGCTGTTACTGAACAGCTTCTGTAACAAAAACGCCTGCAAAACCGCTCTGAAGTGCCGTTTTTCAGAGCGGTTTGCGTTTTTCCTATACTTAACATTGAGGCAGAAACGCATCCGCAATCCAAAAAATGCCTCACCCAGGCATTTTTCGTTTCTGCAAAACGCCTGCCGCTCTGGTGTGCACCACCCCATTGAGATACATTGACCAAGCAGATCCGCAGCCGCAAGCGGATCTGAAAACGCCCAAAAAGCCGCTCGGTGTGCACCAGCCCTTACTGAACAGGCAGAGCCGAGATTTGAACCCAGGTCTCCTGTGTCAGAGGTGGAGCCCTTAACCATTACACCATCCAACCATCCAGCTTCAAATCTATTAGACGCTGCCGCCAGTTCATGCAATGGATGGTGGCCAGAGTCCCGAGGCCGGGACGTCCCGCGGCTAAAAGCGGGACGTTTCCCGTGACCTCATGTAGCCTAGGACAGGGGACCCTGAATCCGGGACCTGTCCCGGGTAAAGCGGGACGTATAGTCACCGTAAGTAACAGGGCCCCCAACCGCTCCGTTTTTGGCAAGACGGTCCCGATTTTGGGGGGCCGTCCCGCTGTCCTGCGCTGCCCCCCCCCCCCTGGTCCCGGCCGCTGGGGAGTGAGGGGGGAAAAAGCCGATCGAGGCACCAGCCCGCCCGGTATGCGGCATGGATGGCCGCCGCTATCATTATCCTTCTCCCTCCTCCTAATATGTCCCCCAGTGTCCCCTTCCCCCCGCACAGTAATATGGGCAGCGGAGCGGGCAGTAAGTCTTACCACTGCCTCTCCGCTGCGTACCGGGATCTCCTCTGATCTTCCTGCTTCCTGTGACGTCACAGGAAGCAGGAAGATCAGAGGAGATCCCGGTACGCAGCGGAGAGGCAGTGGTAGGACTTACTGCCCGCTCCGCTGCCCATATTACTGTGCGGGGGGAAGGGGACACTGGGGGACATATTAGGAGGAGGGAGAAGGATAATGATAGCGGCGGCCATCCATGCCGCATACCGGGCGGGCTGGTGCCTCGATCGGCTTTTTCCCCCGATCGGCTTTTTCCCCCCTCTCTCTGCCTGGCCACCCCCCTCCTCCTTCTCCTCACCACCACCACCCCGGCACCCTCCCATTTGGGAGTAATTTAACAATTATTAAAAAAAACCCACTTTTTTTCCCTGGGGTGGGCGTGACTTTGGGGTTGGGGGCGTGGTCAGGGGGTGTGGCCTAATTGTCCCGTTTTCGGACATTGAAATGTTGGGAGGTATGAGTAAGTGACACTTACCAGCCAGGGCTTAGTGAATTGAGGTATGTTTGTTCGGTAAATTAATGAACTTCTTCCTCATGTGGGAAAACTTTAGTGAAAAATAAATTGTAAAATACCGCATGAGGCATTTTACCCAGGGGTGTCTCTAGCCATTTTGTCACTCCAGGCGAGAAAACCTGTGGCGCCCCCCCCCCCCCTACCCGTGTGGTGCCCCCTGATGAAAATAATCATAACGCAACAATGTTTCACCATAAGATAAAAATAATGCAGCAATCTTTCACCAGAAAATAATCATAACGCAGCAATGATTCACTTAAAGGGAAGATCCGCGCAGGAATTAAAAAACAAACTGCACTTACCTGGAGCTTCTTCCAGCTCCTGCCAGTCGATCGGTGCCCTCACCGCAGCTCCTCTCCCTCCCAGCGTCCAGCGGTGAAGAACCCGACCTCGCCAGGTCGGCTTCCGGGTCGGCTTCATGTGCGCTCCACGGCGCGGGTCACGTGGTGTAAGTGACGTCATCTGGTCTCTACTGTGCAGTAGTTGTAGTAGTTCTGTGCTTGGGCAGTAGAGACCCAATGACGTCACGTACACCACGTGACCCCCCGCCGTGGAGCGCACAGAAGCCGACCCGCTGGACGTCGGGAGGGAGAGGAGCTGCGGTGAGGGCACCGATCGACTGCCAGGAGCTGGAAGAAGCCCCAGGTAAGTGCAGTTTGTTTTTTATATCCTGCGCGAACCTTCCCTTTAAAATAACCATAACGCAGCAATGATTCACCATAAAATAACCATAACGCAGCAATGTTTCACCATAGAATGATCATAACGCAGCAATGTTTCACCATAAAATAACCATAACGCAGCAATGATTCACCATAAAATAATCATAAGGCAGCAATGTTTCACCATAGAATAATCATAACGCAGCAATGTTTCACCATAAAATAACCATAACGCAGCAATGATTTTATCACCATAAAATAATCGTAATGTGGCCAGTGTCCCTAACAAATCTGCTCACAGTGCCTGCCCAGCACAGCTTGACCAGCCTTGCCCACCTACACCTAGTGACAGTCTGCCCAACTCACAACCCCACCCCCCCTACTGAAATCTCAGGGCCAGCCAGGGGAGGGGGCAGATAATATCAAGAGGGCACGCCACGTCACTCACTATGAGGGTCTTGCCTCTGCAGACTGTGTGCAGCATGTATGTCACAGTCTCCCTCCCTCTGAGTCCTGCCCAGACCCACACAGCAGGCATGATGCTTTATGCCTGTATTATTCTATATCCAGCCTAGAGGAGCCACTGCCTGCCAAGTGTTATAGGCGGGGGGGGGGGGGGGGGTTGGGGGGGCTCAGGGCCAGCCAGGGGGGCATATAAAACATTATGAAAGAGCAGAGGGCACTCACTGTGAGGTGTCGCCTCTGCAGATACTGTGTGTAGCGCAGCCGGCGGTGGCACTGGTCCCTGGTGCGTCACACAATCTCAGTCACACGACTAACAGGCGGGGGGCGGAGTTTGGGGCGGCACCGCATGTATAAACAAACTAGCGTGCGGCCGCTCGCTCTGCATGGAGAGGGAGAGGGGGCGGACCAGTAGGCGGCGGCAGCGCACGCATAAGCTGACTAGCGTGCGCCTGCTCGTCTTTGAAGGGAGAGGGGCGGACCAGTAGGCGGCACGCACTGAGCTGCCTGTCACAGCGGCCCAGCGCCGACCTGACAATGAAAAAAAAAAAATAAACACACACACCGCAGCGAGAGAGCGCCCACGCCCACCCACGGCGCTCTAGGCCAAATTTTATAGTTGCCTGGTGACAGGGACGGCCCTGTGCTGCCATAAATGATCACCTCTGCCAGTTCGCAAACAAGTGCTCGCTTCTCTGACCTGACTAACTGAAGGACAGGAACAGCAAAGTACTTCCAGCACACAGTTATAAATAAAGATTAGAAGAATAAGATAGAATGTACAGAGAGGCACGTCTCTCCATACATAGATACACAGCGCTACCGAAAGGAGGGAGGATCCTTCAGCACCCAGCACTGGTAATAGTAAGGAGGAGAGCCAATCATGGCGCGCTGCCACATGATGCGATACAGAGCGACATTCCCACCGCTCTCTGCAGCCCATTCTCCCTCCTCCCCCTCGCGTTATGAGTGTCACTCTTACCCCTGCTGCCACTGACAGAGACGTAGCTCCTGTGTAGTCCAGCGGCCCGCAAACACCTCAGAGTACGACTCCCCAACATCATTGCCCTCATGGGCGACGCCATCTTGAAAGGGGGGCGGAGTTTGGGGCGGCGCCGCACGTATAAACAAACTAGCGTGCGGCCGCTCGCTCTGCATGGAGAGGGAGAGGGGGCGGACCAGTAGGCGGCGGCAGTGCACGCATAAGCTGACTAGCGTGTGCCTGCTCGTCTTTGAAGGGAGAGGGGCGGACCAGTAGGCGGCACGCACTGAGCTGCCTGTCACAGCGGCCCAGCGCCGACCTGACAATGAAAAAAAAAAAATAAACACACACACCGCAGCGAGAGAGCGCCCACGCCCACCCACGGCGCTCTAGGCCAAATTTTATAGTTGCCTGGTGACAGGGACGGCCCTGATTTTACCGTACTGCCCATTTTGAACAGAGCCCAATGTTGTCTGTTTGTTACCCAGGAAGTGTTAAATAAAGTTTATTCAGAGAGCAGAGAAAAAAAAAAAAGAGACCAGTGTGTGTTACTGAAAGGGCTTGGTGTAATTGCCTTCTTAAAGTGAACTAAGCAGCTCCTGGCTTCAAATAGCTGCAAAGGCTGCCATTGTTCAGAAGCTCAACCCCTGCTGTTTTACAACTAGCATTGTCCAGGCTAGGTGTGAAATTCTTCAAATGTAACTGATGTTTTCTGTTTGAAGTACAACGGGGGTTTGTTTGTGGTCAATTAAGTTTAATGAGGTGATTTCTTATCTGTGTTCAACAATCTCCTGCTCAGCGACCACAGGTCCTTTAAGCCACACAGAAGGAAATTTGCAACAATTCAGTTATAAGTGAACATTTGTTATTACCCACAATGCACTGCTACTGAATATTATCCCTTTTCGCTCTTGTTAAGCAAAGCAAGCATCCAGAGCCGCTGGTGTATAGCAAGCCTATAGCTTTAAGTTTTACACTGCCATATCAAACCCACATGTAGACAGCCTGTTTCTGACTTTTGGTCCTCATCAGTACATGGCAGGGATTGATAAGGCTGTATGAGATAGGGCTTGGACCAGTACAACAGAGTAACCAAGCAGCTCAGGGTTACTGAAACAGCTGGGGCACACCGAGCGGCTTTTTGAGCGTTTCTGTGGATACGCTTGGGTAATGCATTTCGATGGGGGTGTGCACACCAGAGCGGGAGGCGTTTTGCTGAAACACATACTCCCGGGGTGAGGCATTTTTTGGAGTGCGGAGGCATTTCTGCCTCAATGTTAAGTATAGGAAAAATGCAAACCGCTCTGAAAAGCGCTAGATCAGAGCAGTTTGCCAGGCGGTTTTGTTACAGAAGCTGTTCAATAACAGCTTCACTGTAACAATATATGAAATCTGCTACACTGAAATCCGCAGCAGCAATCCGCAAAACGCTAGCTAAAACGTTTCAGAAAAATAAACAAAAACGTTTAAAAATCTGCTAGCATTTTGCGGATCTGCTAGCGGGTTTTGGTGTGCACCGGGCCAAAGAAAGCAAAGCATGGTGTCTGCATGCAGTTTATTATCTGTCAGAAAACTGCTGTAGCTTATACAAATGGCTGCTCGTTTGTTGTGCAAATTTTCTGCACAAAAATAGTGCGGCGTATATTTTTTGTTTTTTTTTTGTTTTTTTGCAAGGAACATTGTTAATGACATGCAAATTCATGTAAATGAACTTCATTGAAAGGCATGGAAACCCACATTCTAAAAATGTCAATAAAAACTGCACACAAACAAAAGAAGATTTGGAACCAAAAATTTGCAAAGCACAGAATCACAAATGCTAAAAAGTGGTAAAACGTGTGCGAAAATTGCAGGGATAAGTGCAAAGGCTGTGTAAAGACCTGGTACAAACATTCAATTATGATTGGTCAATCACGGACCAATTTTATCACTTCCATGTAGTATAGGGTTGGAATCACTGAGGTCAGATGTATTACGCATGTGTTATAATGACTGTGAACTGCAATGGAGCCATAGACTGTAATACAAAGCCTGCATGCAGTGAGGTAGTATAACTCGATCTGTTACACCGCAATACTGTGAACAGGCCCATAGAATTGTATGGGCAGTGATCAGTTACAATGCAGTACTGTGAACAGGCTCATAGAATTGTATGGGCATTGATCAGTTACAATGCAGTACTGTGAACAGGCTCATAGAATTGTATGGGTAGGGATCAGTTACAGCGCAGTACTGTGACCAGGCCCATAGGTTTGTATGGGCAGTGATCAGTTACAGCGCAGTGCTGTGAACAGGCTCATAGAATTGTATGGGCAGTGATCAGTTACAATGCAGTACTGTGAACAGGCTCATAGAATTGTATGGGCATTGATCAGTTACAATGCAGTACTGTGAACAGGCTCATAGAATTGTATGGGTAGGGATCAGTTACAGCGCAGTACTGTGACCAGGCCCATAGGTTTGTATGGGCAGTGATCAGTTACAGCGCAGTGCTGTGAACAGGCTCATAGAATTGTATGGGCAGTGATCAGTTAGGGCTCTTTCACATTAGGGCAGATTTTCTGCGTTTCAACGCAAAGGGTAAAGTTTGCGTTACCGAAGGTGAAATGAAAGTCCATAGACTTTCATTTTAGCTTTCACATATAACGCAGCCTTTTTGTGCGTTGCGTTACACTGCCCCCAGGCGCAGTTTTTCGGCCGACGCTAGCTTTATGCGTTACAATGCTAGTCTCGTTACACACCAAAGTCTATGGACTTTCCTTTTACCTTGGTTAACGCAAAGTATAGACTTTGCGTTAAAACGCCAGAAGTGGGCTCTGGTGTGAAAGAGCCCTTAATGTAAAACACACACTATGCGCGTTTTTAATCCGTTAACGCAGGCAATCAGTCCCAGAATGCAACAGAGGAACAATGTAGAAAGTTGAAAACTAAAAGAAAAAAAAATTACCTGCATTTTTTCTATGTGCTGTAACGCATTGAAAACGGATTAAAAACGCACACTCACTGCAGTGCAACGCATATCAAAACGCATACAACAAAACGTATGCTTTAAGCGTTCTCCAACGCAAGCTCTGATGTGAAAGAGCCCACAGTACTGTGACCAGGCCCATAGGTTTGTATGGGCAGTGATCAGTTACAGGGCAGTGCTGTGACCAGGCCCATAGATTTGTATGGGCAGTGATCAGTTACAGCCCAGTACTGTGACCAAGCCCATAGAATTGTATTGGCAGTGATCAGTTACAGAGCAGTACTGTGAACAGGCCCATAGAATTGTATGGGTAGTGATCAGTTACAGCGCAGTACTGTGAACAGGCTCATAGAATTGTATGGGCAGTCATCAGTTACAGTGCAGTACTGTGACCAGGCCCATAGAATTGTATGGTCAGTGATCAGTTACAGCGCAGTACTGTGAACAGGCCCATAGAATTGTATGGGCAATGATCAGTTACAGCCCAGTACTGCGACCAGGCCCATAGAATTGTATGGGCAGTGATCAGTTACGGCGCTGTACTGTGAACAGGCTCATAGATTTGTATGGGCAGTCATCAGTTACAGTGCAGTACTGTGACCAGGCCCATAGCATTGTATGGGCAGTCATCAGTTACAGTGCTGTACTGTGAACAGGCCCATAGAATTGTATGGGCAGTGATCAGTTACAGCGCAGTACTGTGACCAGGCCCATAGAATTGTATGGGCAGTGATCAGTTACAGCGCAGTACTGTGAACAGGCCCATAGAATTGTATGGGCAGTGATCAGTTACAATGCAGTACTGTGAACAGTCCCATAGAATTGTATGGGCAGTCATCAGTTACAGCGCAGTATTGTGAACAGGCCCATAGAATTGTATGGGCAGTCATCAGTTACAGCTCTGTACTGTGAACAGGCCCATAGAATTGTATAGGCAGTGATCAGTTACAGCGCAGTACTGTGACCAGTCTCATAGACTTGTATGGGCAGTGATCAGTTACAGCGCAGTGCTGTGACCAGGCCCATAGAATTGTATGGGTAGTGATCAGTTACATTGCAGTACTGTGACCAGGCCCATAGAATTGTATGGGCAGTCATCAGTTACAGTGCTGTACTGTGAACAGGCCCATAGAATTGTATAGGCAGTGATCAGTTACAGCGCAGTACTGTGACCAGGCCCATAGAATTGTATGGGCAGTGATCAGTTACAGCGCAGTGCTGTGAACAGGCCCATAGAATTGTATGGGCAGTGATCAGTTACAGCGCTGTACTGTGAACAGGCCCATAGAATTGTATGGGCAGTCATTAGTTACAGCTCAGTACTGTGACCAGGCCCATAGCATTGTATGGGCAGTCATCAGTTACAGTGCAGTACTGTGACCAGGCCCATAGCATTGTATGGGCAGTCATCAGTTACAGTGCAGTACTGTGACCAGGCCCATAGAATTGTATGGGCAGTCATCAGTTACAGCGCAGTACTGTGACCTGGCCCATAGAATTGTATGGGCAGTCATCAGTTACAGTGCAGTACTGTGACCAGGCCCATAGCATTGTATGGGCAGTGATCAGTTACAATGCAGTACTGTGACCAGGCCCATAGCATTGTATGGGCAGTCATCAGTTACAGTGCAGTACTGTGACCAGGCCCATAGCATTGTATGGGCAGTCATCAGTTACAATGCAGTACTGTGACCAGGCCCATAGCATTGTATGGGCAGTGATCAGTTACAATGCAGTACTGTGAACAGTCCCATAGAATTGTATGGGCAGTCATCAGTTACAGCGCAGTATTGTGAACAGGCCGATAGAATTGTATAGGCAGTGATCAGTTACAGCGCAGTACTGTGACCAGGCCCATAGAATTGTATGGGCAGTGATCAGTTACAGCGCAGTACTGTGACCAGGCCCATAGAATTGTATGGGCAGTCATCAGTTACAGCGCAGTACTGTGACCAGGCCCATAGAATTGTATGGGCAGTGATCAGTTATATTGCAGTACTGTGATCAGGCCCATAGAATTGTATGGGCAGTCATCAGTTACAGCGCAGTACTGTGACCAGGCCCATAGAATTGTATGGGCAGTGATCAGTTACAGCGCAGTACTGTGAACAGGCCCATAGAATTGTATGGGCAGTGATCAGTTACAGCCCAGTACTGTGACCAGGCCCATAGAATTGTATGGGCAGTGATCAGTTACGGCGCTGTACTGTGAACAGGCTCATAGATTTGTATGGGCAGTGATCAGTTACAGCGCAGTACTGTGATCAGGCCCATAGAATTGTATGGGCAGTGATCGGTTACAGTGCAGTACTGTGAACAGGCCCATAGAATTGTATGGACAGTGATCAGTTACAACGCAGTACTGTGAACAGGCCTATAGAATTGTATGGGCAGTCATCAGTTACAGCGCAGTACTGTGAACAGGCCCATAGAATTGTATGGGCAGTCATCAGTTACAGCGCAGTACTGTGAACAGGCCCATAGAATTGTATGGGCAGTCATCAGTTACAGCGCAGTACTGTGACCAGGCCCATAGGATTGTATGGGCAGTGATCAGTTACAGCGCAGTACTGTGAACAGGCCCATAGAATTGTATGGGCAGTCATCATTTACAGCGCAGTATTGTGAACAGGCCCATAGAATTGTATGGGCAGTCATCAGTTACAGCGCTGTACTGTGAACAGGCCCATAGAATTGTATAGGCAGTGATCAGTTACAGCGCAGTGCTGTGACCAGGCTCATAGAATTGTATAGGCAGTGATCAGTTACAGCGCAGTGCTGTGAACGGGTTCATAGATTTGTATGGGCAGTGAGTTGACATGCAGAACAAAGCCCTGTGAACTAGGCCCGAAAGGTTACCTACATCTCCTCATAGTATCACTATGTGTTGAGCCTCATACTACCTGGAGGTGGTAAAATTGGCAGATGTGTGCCAGGAAACATGAGATAACTGTAATGCACATATTTATACTTACCTGGGTCTTCCTCCAACCCCATGAGGTGCGATGGCTCTCTTACCATCGCTGTCCTGGAACCTCTCCTGGTAATCAGGCGGCTGTGTGCTGTTGCGCATGCGCGGCTCGGCCTTGCGCGATCCCCTCGTTGCGCTCTCACACACACACACGGGAGCATTCTGCACCTGCACAGTAGTAGGGCTTCTATGAGGACATTCAGTGACATGACTATGTACTCTGTACAGTGCTGCAGAAGATGTCACTGCTATATAAATAATTACTACTACTAATAATAATAATAAGGCAAGACATTAGAGTATAATTGTAGGATTAGATTGTGAGTGCTGCAGCAGATTAGAATAATGATTAATAATAATAATAATAATAATAATAATAATAATATACAGTGATATGTCAGCAGCAGTCAGTATAGGCCGCCTGGTCTCTGTGTGGTACGCGTCTGCCCCCCGGTGGCGGATCAGGGCACTGCAGGCTGAATGGCATTTCTCTCCAGCAGTTGGGTCCTCCTCTCCGGGCTGTTGGAGCGACCTTGGTTCGGGGTTTGCTGGCTGATGTGGCCGCGGATCTGCAGAGGGGAGAGTTGGTCAGCAGACATTATCCAGGTCTGTAAAACTTTTCAGAGTATCATTTCTCCGCAGCAGCCCCCCTGTGCCCCCCCCTTCCCTGCAGCAGCCCCCCTGAGCCCCCCAGCAGCCCCCCTGCGCAGTTACAGGGGGTATAATCCGGTCAATGCTGTGTTTGGTGGGAAAGAAAGTAATCTCCATGGTAACTAAGAGGGCAGTCTGGGGGGTCCAGACTTGTTTGTGAGACCCCAGCAGAGAATTCACTCTCTACAATCCATGATTCAGCCACTTTGTAGCAAAGGTCGGTTGGAGGGGGGAGAGGGGGGGGGGGGGGATTCTGATACCCCCCCCAGGCTGAGCAATGAGGCTGATCTGTAATGTTGTGTCCAACAGGTGGTGGATCTAATAATTCTTCTATATGCAGATCAGAGAACTAATGCCTCTATATAATAATGGTAAAATGTCTTTATAGGACAGAATTGTCGTTTTTTTCATCACAGATGTAATAGTTACGCGTTTGGCAAATTTGCTTTATGCTCGGTACTTGTGGGCCCGAGGGGTCTGTCCACACTCCTGCATTTGTAAAAAGTCAGCAAAACTCTACGGTTTCTTTTCCACTGAGCACGATTTGAATTGAATCGCAAAACGCCAACGATTTTAAATCTCTAGGGTTGCTAGTTTCAATCGCAGAAAGTATTTTCCATGATTGCAATTCGATTTTATGTCATCCCTTGTTGGAGCGATTGTACCTGTGATCGCTCTACAATGTTAAAAGATAATTGCATAATCGCAATCGCATGTACAAAATTGATGAAAAGTTGCAATCACTTGCGTTTTGTGTTTGCATTAGGCGATTGCTAGTGGAAAATAGCACTAAAAACTGATATAAAAACGCACTAATGGCTTGCCAGATCTGATCACGGGAATTGATCCTTTTTACGATCAATTTCTTTGATCAGATCGCGCACGTTTTCACTTCTTGTTAGTGTTCCCGATTGATCGTTGACGTACGATTTTCGACTGGCCAATCGTTCAGGAAATGGGGCCATTGGTCACCTTTATGCCAGCAGCATTCTGGGAGTGACAGGGAGGTAGTGCATTGTGGGAAAACATACAGTGCACTGCATTCTGGTGCGTTTTATACAACCCACCCATCGACTTACATTACGAGTGTTTGGAACAAAAATGACTTTCTCTGTGTCTCTAAAATGCGCAAAACAGCAGCGCTTCAATGGAGACGTCAGAAGGTGATTTCTTCTTACTTTGTGACGTACTTGCAGAACTTTCAGTACGCTCAAATCTGCGACGCACAAATGTGGACAGGCTTACAGGTTGTTGTTTTTTTTTTTTTCCACATCGTTTTTGGGTGGCAGTTTGGAAAGAATTGTTGTATGGACATGTATTATCACCGCAGAGTAGCTTGTTCTGCCCCTGGAGGGGATGGGGGTGTAGGTGTACTTTTAGCATGTACGCTGGTGAGTTTGGTGCAGGATGTTAATCTGAGAGTACATAATATCGTAATATAATAAGTATTATTATTCTGTGTAAGGCCTGGAAGCCGCTAGAGCAGGGGTCCCCAACCTTTTTGAGCCCGGGGCCCACTATCCCGACCAAAATTTTCCCCGGGGCCCCCCTGGGGGGGGGTGTTGAGTGGGCGTGGCTAGTGTCGGCGGCAGCAGCCCCCCCCTTTTTTCCCAGATTCTACAGTATAGCAAGTACAGTTTCCACAGTATAGCAAGTCCAGTTACCACAGTATAGCAAGTACAGTTACCCCAGTATAGCAAGTACAGTTACCACAGTATAGCCAGTATAGTTACCCCAGTATAGCAAGTACAGTTACCACAGTATAGCAAGTACAGTTAGCCTAGTATAGCACGTACAGTTAGCCTAGTATAGCAAGTACAGTTACCACAGTATAGCAAGTACAGTTATCCCAGTATAGCAAGTACAGTTACCACACTAAACCAAGTACAGTTAGCCTAGTATAGCAAGTACAGTTACCCCAGTATAGCCAGTAGTTACCCCAGTATAGCAAGTACAGTTAGCCTAGTATAGCAAGTATAGCTACCCCAGTATAGCCAGTAGTTACCCCAGTATAGCAAGTACAGTTAGCCTAGTATAGCACGTATAGCTACCCCAGTATAGCAAGTACAGTTACCACAGTATAGCAAGTACAGTTAGCCTAGTATAGCAAGTATAGTTACCCCAGTATAGCAAGTACAGTTACCACACTATAGCAAGTACAGTTAGCCCAGTATAGCAAGTATAGTTAGCCCAGTATAGCCAGTAGTTACCCCAGTATAGCCAGTAGTTAGCCCAGTATAGCAAGTATAGTTAGCCCAGAATAGCAAGTATAGTTAGCCCAGTATAGCAAGTATAGTTAGCCCAGAATAGCAAGTATAGTTAGCCCAGTATAGCAGGTATAGTTAGCCCAGTATAGCAGGTATAGTTAGCCCAGTATAGCAGGTATAGTTAGCCCAGTATAGCAGGTATAGTTAGCCCAGAATAGCAGGTATAGTTAGCCCAGTATAGCAGGTATAGTTAGCCCAGTATAGCAGGTATAGTTAGCCCAGAATAGCAAGTATAGTTAGCCCAGTATAGCAAGTATAGTTAGCCCAGAATAGCAAGTATAGTTAGCCCAGTATAGCAGGTATAGTTAGCCCAGTATAGCAGGTATAGTTAGCCCAGTATAGCAGGTATAGTTAGCCCAGTATAGCAGGTATAGTTAGCCCAGAATAGCAGGTATAGTTAGCCCAGTATAGCAGGTATAGTTAGCCCAGAATAGCAGGTATAGTTAGCCCAGTATAGCAGGTATAGTTAGCCCAGAATAGCAGGTATAGTTAGCCCAGAATAGCAGGTATAGTTAGCCCAGTATAGCAGGTATAGTTAGCCCAGTATAGCAAGTATAGTTAGCCCAGAATAGCAAGTATAGTTAGCCCAGAATAGCAAGTATAGTTAGCCCAGTATAGCAAGTATAGTTAGCCCAGTATAGCAAGTATAGTTAGCCCAGAATAGCAAGTATAGTTAGCCCAGTATAGCAGGTATAGTTAGCCCAGTATAGCAGGTATAGTTAGCCCAGTATAGCAGGTATAGTTAGCCCAGTATAGCAGGTATAGTTAGCCCAGTATAGCAGGTATAATTAGCCCAGTATAGCAGGTATAGTTAGCCCAGTATAGCCGGTATAGTTAGCCCAGTATAGCAGGTATAGTTAGCCCAGAATAGCAAGTATAGTTAGCCCAGTATAGCAAGTATAGTTAGCCCAGTATAGCAGGTATAATTAGCCCAGTATAGCAGGTATAGTTAGCCCAGTATAGCAAGTATAGTTAGCCCAGTATAGCAAGTATAGTTAGCCCAGTATAGCCAGTAGTTAGCCCAGTATAGCAGGTATAGTTAGCCCAGAATAGCAAGTATAGTTAGCCCAGAATAGCAAGTATAGTTAGCCCAGTATAGCAGGTATAGTTAGCCCAGTATAGCAAGTATAGTTAGCCCAGTATAGCAGGTATAATTAGCCCAGTATAGCAGGTATAGTTAGCCCAGTATAGCAGGTATAATTAGCCCAGTATAGCAGGTATAGTTAGCCCAGTATAGCAAGTATAGTTAGCCCAGTATAGCAAGTACAGTTAGCCCAGTATAGCAGGTATAGTTAGCCCAGTATAGCAGGTATAGTTAGCCCAGAATAGCAAGTATAGTTAGCCCAGAATAGCAGGTATAGTTAGCCCAGAATAGCAAGTACAGTTAGCCCAGTATAGCAGGTATAGTTAGCCCAGTATAGCAGGTATAGTTAGCCCAGAATAGCAAGTATAGTTAGCCCAGAATAGCAAGCATAGTTAGCCCAGTATAGCAGGTATAGTTAGCCCAGTATAGCAAGTATAGTTAGCCCAGTATAGCAAGTACAGTTAGCCCAGTATAGCAAGTATAGTTAGCCCAGTATAGCAGGTATAATTAGCCCAGTATAGCAGGTATAGTTAGCCCAGTATAGCAAGTATAGTTAGCCCAGTATAGCAAGTATAGTTAGCCCAGTATAGCCAGTAGTTAGCCCAGTATAGCAGGTATAGTTAGCCCAGTATAGCAGGTATAGTTAGCCCAGTATAGCAGGTATAGTTAGCCCAGAATAGCAAGTATAGTTAGCCCAGAATAGCAGGTATAATTAGCCCAGTATAGCAGGTATAGTTAGCCCAGTATAGCAGGTATAGTTAGCCCAGTATAGCAGGTATAGTTAGCCCAGAATAGCAAGTATAGTTAGCCCAGAATAGCAAGTACAGTTAGCCCAGTATAGCAGGTATAGTTATCCCAGTATAGCAGGTATAGTTAGCCCAGAATAGCAAGTATAGTTAGCCCAGAATAGCAAGCATAGTTAGCCCAGTATAGCAGGTATAGTTAGCCCAGTATAGCAAGTATAGTTAGCCCAGTATTGCAAGTACAGTTAGCCCAGTATAGCAGGTATAGTTAGCCCAGTATAGCAGGTATAGTTAGCCCAGTATAGCAAGTATAGTTAGCCCAGAATAGCAAGTATAGTTAGCCCAGTATAGCAGGTATAATTAGCCCAGTATAGCAGGTATAGTTAGCCCAGTATAGCAGGTATAGTTAGCCCAGTATAGCAGGTATAGTTAGCCCAGTATAGCAGGTATAATTAGCCCAGTATAGCAGGTATAGTTAGCCCAGTATAGCAGGTATAGTTAGCCCAGTATAGCAGGTATAGTTAGCCCAGAATAGCAAGTATAGTTAGCCCAGAATAGCAAGTATAGTTAGCCCAGAATAGCAAGTATAGTTAGCCCAGTATTGCAAGTACAGTTACCCCAGTATAGCAGGTATAGTTAGCCCAGTATAGCAGGTATAGTTAGCCCAGAATAGCAAGTATAGTTAGCCCAGAATAGCAGGTATAGTTAGCCCAGTATAGCAGGTATAGTTAGCCCAGTATAGCAGGTATAGTTACCCCAGTATAGCAGGTATAGTTAGCCCAGTATAGCAGGTATAGTTAGCCCAGTATAGCAAGTATAGTTAGCCCAGAATAGCAAGTATAGTTAGCCCAGTATAGCAGGTATAATTAGCCCAGTATAGCAGGTATAGTTAGCCCAGTATAGCAGGTATAGTTAGCCCAGTATAGCAGGTATAATTAGCCCAGAATAGCAGGTATAGTTAGCCCAGTATAGCAGGTATAGTTAGCCCAGTATAGCAGGTATAGTTAGCCCAGTATAGCAGGTATAATTAGCCCAGTATAGCAGGTATAGTTAGCCCAGTATAGCAGGTATAGTTAGCCCAGAATAGCAGGTATAGTTAGCCCAGTATAGCAGGTATAGTTAGCCCAGTATAGCAGGTATAGTTAGCCCAGTATAGCAGGTATAGTTAGCCCAGTATAGCAGGTATAATTAGCCCAGTATAGCAGGTATAGTTAGCCCAGTATAGCAGGTATAGTTAGCCCAGTATAGCAGGTATAGTTAGCCCAGAATAGCAAGTATAGTTAGCCCAGAATAGCAAGTATAGTTAGCCCAGAATAGCAAGTATAGTTAGCCCAGTATAGCAGGTATAGTTAGCCCAGTATAGCAAGTATAGTTAGCCCAGTATAGCAGGTATAATTAGCCCAGTATAGCAGGTATAGTTAGCCCAGTATAGCAGGTATAGTTAGCCCAGTATAGCAAGTATTGTTAGCCCAGTATAGCAGGTATAATTAGCCCAGTATAGCAGGTATAGTTAGCCCAGTATAGCAAGTATAGTTAGCCCAGTATAGCAAGTACAGTTAGCCCAGTATAGCAGGTATAGTTAGCCCAGTATAGCAGGTATAGTTAGCCCAGAATAGCAAGTATAGTTAGCCCAGAATAGCAAGCATAGTTAGCCCAGTATAGCAGGTATAGTTAGCCCAGTATAGCAAGTATAGTTAGCCCAGTATAGCAAGTACAGTTAGCCCAGTATAGCAAGTACAGTTACCCCAGTATAGCAGGTATAGTTAGCCCAGTATAGCAGGTATAATTAGCCCAGTATAGCAGGTATAGTTAGCCCAGTATAGCAGGTATAGTTAGCCCAGTATAGCAGGTATAGTTAGCCCAGAATAGCAAGTATAGTTAGCCCAGAATAGCAAGTATAGTTAGCCCAGTATAGCAGGTATAGTTAGCCCAGTATAGCAGGTATAATTAGCCCAGTATAGCAGGTATAATTAGCCCAGTATAGCAGGTATAGTTAGCCCAGTATAGCAGGTATAGTTAGCCCAGTATAGCAGGTATAGTTAGCCCAGAATAGCAAGTATAGTTAGCCCAGAATAGCAAGCATAGTTAGCCCAGAATAGCAGGTATAGTTAGCCCAGTATAGCAGGTATAGTTAGCCCAGTATAGCAGGTATAGTTAGCCCAGTATAGCAGGTACAGTTAGCCCAGTATAGCAGGTATAGTTAGCCCAGTATAGCAGGTATAGTTAGCCCAGTATAGCAAGTATAGTTAGCCCAGTATAGCAGGTATAATTAGCCCAGTATAGCAAGTATAGTTAGCCCAGTATAGCAGGTACAGTTAGCCCAGTATAGCAGGTATAGTTAGCCCAGTATAGCAAGTATAGTTAGCCCAGTATAGCAGGTATAGTTAGCCCAGTATAGCAGGTATAGTTAGCCCAGTATAGCAGGTATAGTTAGCCCAGTATAGCAGGTATAATTAGCCCAGTATAGCAGGTATAGTTAGCCCAGTATAGCAGGTATAGTTAGCCCAGTATAGCAGGTATAGTTAGCCCAGTATAGCAAGTATAGTTAGCCCAGTATAGCAGGTATAATTAGCCCAGTATAGCAGGTATAGTTAGCCCAGTATAGCAGGTATAGTTAGCCCAGTATAGCAGGTATAGTTAGCCCAGAATAGCAGGTATAGTTAGCCCAGTATAGCAAGTACAGTTAGCCCAGTATAGCAGGTATAGTTAGCCCAGTATAGCAGGTATAGTTAGCCCAGTATAGCAAGTATAGTTAGCCCAGTATAGCAGGTATAATTAGCCCAGTATAGCAGGTATAGTTAGCCCAGTATAGCAAGTATAGTTAGCCCAGTATAGCAAGTATAGTTAGCCCAGTATAGCCAGTAGTTAGCCCAGTATAGCAGGTATAGTTAGCCCAGAATAGCAAGTATAGTTAGCCCAGAATAGCAGGTATAATTAGCCCAGTATAGCAGGTATAGTTAGCCCAGTATAGCAGGTATAGTTAGCCCAGTATAGCAGGTATAGTTAGCCCAGAATAGCAAGTATAGTTAGCCCAGTATAGCAAGTATAGTTAGCCCAGTATAGCAGGTATAGTTAGCCCAGTATAGCAGGTATAGTTAGCCCAGTATAGCAGGTATAGTTAGCCCAGTATAGCAGGTATAGTTAGCCCAGTATAGCAGGTATAGTTAGCCCAGAATAGCAAGTATAGTTAGCCCAGAATAGCAGGTATAATTAGCCCAGTATAGCAGGTATAGTTAGCCCAGTATAGCAGGTATAGTTAGCCCAGTATAGCAGGTATAGTTAGCCCAGAATAGCAAGTATAGTTAGCCCAGTATAGCAAGTATAGTTAGCCCAGTATAGCAGGTATAATTAGCCCAGTATAGCAGGTATAGTTAGCCCAGTATAGCAGGTATAGTTAGCCCAGTATAGCAGGTATAGTTAGCCCAGAATAGCAAGTATAGTTAGCCCAGTATAGCAGGTATAGTTAGCCCAGTATAGCAGGTATAGTTAGCCCAGTATAGCAGGTATAGTTAGCCCAGTATAGCAGGTATAGTTAGCCCAGTATAGCAGGTATAGTTAGCCCAGAATAGCAAGTATAGTTAGCCCAGTATAGCAGGTACAGTTAGCCCAGTATAGCAGGTATAGTTAGCCCAGAATAGCAAGTATAGTTAGCCCAGTATAGCAGGTATAGTTAGCCCAGTATAGCAAGTATAGTTAGCCCAGTATAGCAGGTATAGTTAGCCCAGTATAGCAGGTATAGTTAGCCCAGTATAGCAGGTATAGTTAGCCCAGTATAGCAGGTATAGTTAGCCCAGTATAGCAGGTATAGTTAGCCCAGAATAGCAGGTATAGTTAGCCCAGTATAGCAGGTATAGTTAGCCCAGAATAGCAGGTATAGTTAGCCCAGTATAGCAGGTATAGTTAGCCCAGAATAGCAGGTACAGTTACCACACTATAGCAAGTATATTTACCACAGTATAGCAAGTACAGTTACCACAGTATAGCAAGCATAGTTAGCCCAGTATCGCTGCCCCAGTGTCGCCAGTACAGTTAGCCCAGTGTAGCCTCTCCTCTCCCCCGCACAGCCCCCATGTGGCCGCCGCTCCTGTTACGTTACGAGCGGGCAGTCGCTTCCTTATGTTCCCCATAGCGCCTCTCCTCTTGCAGCACCTCGTATTACAGCAGCGCTTCCCGCGCGGCTGCTGTAAGGAAGGGTAGGAAATAGGGCAGCGGCTTCCTGTAGCGGCGATCGCCGTTACCATGGGAACGCTGCCCCGCCTCCTTCCCTCCTTACAGCAGTCGCACAGCAAGCGCTGCTGTAATACGAGATGCGAGAGGGGCTATGGGGAATATAAGGAAGAAAGCGGCCGCCGCTCATAAGGTATCAGGAACGGCGGCCGCTGGGGGGAGAGGGAGAAAGGTCAGATCCGCCGCGGCCCCCCAGAAATCTGCCAACGGACCCCCAGGGGGCCGCGGCCCCCAGGTTGGGGACCTCTGCGCTAGAGCGTTAAGGCTGCTTTCACAGTAAGACGTTACAGGCGCACGTTAGTGCAGCCTGTAACGCAGCCCACCGCACAGCAATGAAATATCAATGGGCTGTTCACAGTGCCCACGTTGCGTTACATTGTAACGCAGCAGGTTAAAAGAAAGTGCTGCATGCTGTGCGTTATACGCGGCTAAGCCGCGTTAGACTGTTTGCACATGCTCAGTAATGTTGGAGGAGGAGGTCTCGTCTCCTCCTCCGCGGCCAGCCACATGGCTAATTAATATTCACTGCACTGTAACGTGCAGTGTTTACTTCCTGGAGCGGCCGCTCTGTGCGGCGATTGGCTGGCGGGACCACATGATGCGTAACACGTGGTCTCCGCAACGCACAGCACAAAAAAGGCGCACCAAGAGCTGCATAACGCAGCTCTAGGTAGCGTCCTCGTCAAGCACCACCAGGCGTTGCATTAGGGGAATGTTATGCGACCATAACGTCCCCTAAAATGCAACGTCCTGGTGGGAAAGAAGCCTAAATCGCTGGCGATTTCCCTAAACGCTCTGCCAACGTAAATACATGTAACAAATTGCACAGTAGCGGTTGCGATTAGCAGAAATCACAATGACAGGACATGCAGCATTTTGGGAGCATTGGTGCTGCAATGTAAAACATTGAAGCGCTGGCAAATCGCTCATGAATCGCTACATATAGCCATTTGTGTGCGATATTTAAATTACTGCAAACTGTAAAAAAAATTGACACATTGAAAGGACCAATCAGAATTAAAAATCACTAATCGCAAATCGTCTACACAATCGCTGGCAAAAAGCTTACACTTTTGAAAAATTGCTTTTTTTAAAAGCTCCGGAAAACGCTCATGAAATTGCTTACAAAACGCTAGCGATTTACGATTTGTAGTAGGTTCCAGGCCTGAGCGCTTTTTTTTTTTTAAGCGTTTAGGGAGCGCTTTAAATCGCTAGCCCTTTCCATAAAGTCTCTGCCAATGTAACTAAATGTAACAAATCCCACAGTAGCGATTGTGATTAGCAAAATCACAATGGCAGGACATGCAGCATCTTAGTAGCGCTTGCGCTTCAATGTAAAGTATTGAAGCGCTGGCTAATCGCACCGATAAATTCAATGAGCCCCTATGGGGCCACCCCTGAAAATTGATTGGTTGGTTATTAAGGTTAGGCATCAAGAGATCAGTTCCTGCAAATTGCATTCATAGTCTATGAGATCTGCAGATCATCATGCACCGGAGCAGTGCTTTTCAGCGCTGCTAGATTTGGGCGCAGCCAGCGCCGCCATAGACTGTAATGGGAATCAGTCTATAGCGGCGCTCAGTGAGGAAGGTCGGCTCCGTCAGAAGACGGAGCCGAAGTTGCTTAAAAAACACAATAATTCGGCCTCCAGCAATCGCTGGAAGCCGAATTATTTCATTCCCCCACTATCCATGTCGGCCTGGAGGGGGAATAGTAATTAAAACGCCCCGGACTTGTGCAGAAGCAGGACCAGCCATTTAACAGCTGGATCCTGCACCCAAGTCTACCAGCGTCGTATTCAAATGTACGCTCATGCACACCTTGTTTAACGGCCAATCATCTGCAGATCAGATCCACCAGGATGGATTTTCAGATCTGCAGATGATTGTCTGATCTGCAGACGAATGTCTGTTAAACAAGGTGTGTATGATGATCTGCAGATCTCATAGACTATGAATGCAATTTGCAGGAACGGATCTTTGGCAGGAACAGATCTTTTGCACATACTGATCTTTTGTGTCTGTACAGCATCTGTGTGTGCAGCATCTTGCAAAGATTTCTGTCTGATGGGGAGTTCAGCTCCATAGAATAGACTGTGTAGAGTATGGCTCTCATACTACATGGAAGGGGGTAAGATCTCTGTCTGATGGGGAGTGCAGCTCCATAGAATAGACTGTGTAGAGTATGGCTCTCATACTACATGGAAGGGGGTAAAATTGGTCTGTGATCTTGCCTTTACCTAAGAATTTTATCTGATGTGTGTACCCACCTTAAAGCAGACCCAAACCAAACATTTTTTTTAATAAAAATATTTAGTTGCACCACTCTGACACATACAAAGATAAATAAACACTCCTTCAAGCCTATGAGCATTTCAGTGCATGTTTTTCACCCTTCTCTTTGCATAACTAGGTTTATACAGGTGGCAGCCATTAGCAATTCCTCCATTGCTGGACACCATCTCCTCCACCAGCCTGCCGGATTCTGTCCCAGCAATTTGGAAGGAAGGGTGGGGTTCCTCCAATAAATGTAAAATATTTTATATTTGTCATCATGCAACTGAAAAAAGGCTGCTATTTATTATTATCATTTAGAAAATAGATTATATTTCTGAAATCTTGTATTTTTAATTTGGGTCCACTTTAAGGGCTGGAACCCACTAGAGCGATTTTCTGAGCGTTTAGGGAGCGATTTAAAACGCTAGCGATTTCCCTAAACGCTCAGCTAATGTTAATGTATGGGCCAAATTCCACTGGAACGATTGCGATTACCAAATTGCAAAATGCAGGACATGTAGCATTTTAAGCATTAGCGGTTAGCGTTTCTGCAATGTAAAGTATATAAACACTGGCCTAATCGCTCATCAACACCTACACAGAGCGATTTTGCTAGCATTTTGAAGTCCTTAGTGTGTTCCCTGCCTGATTTTTCATAATGCACTGCTGTGGAGAAGAAAAAAAAACTCATACCAACTGATACAGTTTAAATGGAGCCTTAGTTTTATAATACCAATTATTTACATCATTTTTTTACTCTTTAAAGGATTCCCGAAGTGACATGTGACATGATGAGATAGACATGTGTATGAACAATGCCTAGCACACAAATAACTATGCTGTGTTCCTTTTTTTCTTTCTCTGCCTGAAAGAGTTAAATATCAGGTATGTAAGTGGCTGACTCAGTCCTGACTCAGACAGGAAGTGACTACAATGTGACCCTCACTGATAAGAAATTCCCCTTTTTATCTCTTTCTTGCTCTCAGAAGCCATTTACTGCTAGGAAAGTGTTTTATAGTTGGAATTTCTTATCAGTGAGGGTCACACTGTAGTCACTTCCTGTCTGAGTCAGGACTGAGTCAGCCACTTACATACCTGATATTTAACTCTTTCAGGCAGAGAAAGAAAAAAAGGAACACAGCCTAGTTATTTGTGTGCTCGGCACTGTACATACCCATGTCTATCTCATGTCACATGTCACTTCGGGTATCCTTTAATAGTAGAATATCAGTAAATTGAGTGATGATATTGGTTTTCCTGGGCGCCCATATTGCCGGGGGCCCTTTTTTGACGTGCGCGTGTGTGTGTGCGCACCCTCACTTATTTCAATCATTACAGGGTTAATGACTAATAAATGCACGCAGGTGTACATGAATGCTGGAAAACTGCATGTCGAGCTGATCAGAAATTTCAGACACTCTGCTGAAGTGGAAGTAATATGAGCCCATGTCCTGAGTGTCTGTATCTCTCTGCAGCCAGACATTGAGTTAGGAAGGAACCAAACCTAATCTTTTCAAAAAATAAGAAATGTACATTATTTTAGGTCCGCCCCCGCAGGATGGACATTTGGTCTAGGCCTGGCCTCCAATGCTGCCATTCATCTACTACTCAGAGCTGGTCAGATGCAAATCATTGTGCTGGAGGCGGGGTTATGCACATTAATGCAGCATGACAAAGAACCAATCAAATTCCACCTTGCCGGGATTCGATTGGCCCGTTCTCAAGCTGCCTATATATGCACTGAAGATTGGTATAATCCTGCATCTGTATGGAACGATTTTTATCTCACTGACCATCATTATTCACAGGCAAGCATCTCGGTGACCGATACTGACCAAAGATATTTATCTCTCAATCTTTCAAATCCATCTGGTCTGCAGAAGATTGTTCGTTAAACAAGGTGTGTATGAGATATTTCTTAAAGGGAACCTAAACTGAGAAGGATATGGATTTTTCCTTTTAAAATAATACCAGTTGCCTGGCTCTCCTGCTGATCCTGTGTCTCTAATACTTTCAGCCACAGCCCCTGAACAAGCATGCAGATCAGGTGCTCTGACTGAAGCCAGACTGGATTAGCTGCATGCATGTTCGCAGGTGTGCGATTCAGATACTACTGCAGCCAAAGAGATCAGCAGGACTGCCAGGCAACTGGTATTGTTTAAAAGGAAACATCCATATCCCTCTCAGTTTAGGTTCCCTTTAAGGGATACACACATCCAATTTTTATTGACCAATTTTACCACCCCCATGTAGTCTGAGTACCTACGTACTTAAAACACTATGGCCTAGTGCACACCGAAGCGTTTCCGCTGCGGTTTGCGATCTGCTTGCGGGTGCGGATCCGCTAGGGTAATGTATTTCAATGGGCTGGTGCACACCAGAGCGGGAGGCGTTTTGCAGAAACGCATACTCCCGGGCTGCTGCAGATTTTGGATTGCGGATGCGTTTCTGCCTCAATGTTAAGTATAGGAAAAACGCAAACCGCTCTGAAAAACGGCACTTCAGAGCGGTTTTGCCGGCGTTTTTTGTTACAGTAGCTGTTCAGTAACAGCTTTACTGTAACAATACATGAAATCTACTATACCAAAACCGCTACACAAAACCGCAAAACGCTAGCTGAAACGCTACAGAAAAATAAGAAAAAGCGTTTCAAAATCTGCTAGCATTTTGCGGATCTGCTAGCGGTTTTTGGTGTGCACCAGGCCTATGAACAGATTGTCTAGGTGAGCTCTCATACTACATAGAAGTGGTAATTGGCCAATTATTGGTCAATCAAAGCTGGATGTGTATACCGGCCTTTAATCTTTACGTGCGCAGCGCATGCGTGAACAGGGATGTTAGTAGACTACAAAAGCATTTCCCGGGTCTTTTGCATGAATAGATTATTTGCATGTTTACAACATCGTTAGAGCGATCCATCATTCAAACCTTCCACACAAACCTATGTGGCAGATTGATTCCTCGGTTTGCAAAGATTTTTATCTGACGTGTGTACCCGGCTTTGTGTAATGGTTGTGTGTGTTACCGATACATGAGTGAGCATGCGTGGCGATGTAATCTGGGTAATTACCTACGTGTCTGTGGGCCCGTTTCCGCTAACGTGAGTTCGCATGCGTTTCCTGCATGCAGATTCGCATAACCAATACAAGTGGATGGCGCTGTTTCCACTTGTCAGGAATTCTGTGCGGTCTGCTGTGCAGAAAAAAATCTGCACGGCAGAGCCGTCAGAATTCGCACGCTGCACACCCGCACGCGAATCGCCGCTAATATAATAGGAAAACCCCAAGCATGTTAGCCTTGCGGTTTTCCTGGCGTTTCCGCGTGCGATTCCGTGTGAAAACTCATGTCAATGCTTGCCGGCATTGACATGGTTAACCACCCTGGCGTTCTATTAAGATCGCCAGGGAAGCTGCGGGAGGGTTTTTTTTTTAATAAAAAAAAAACTATTTCATGCAGCCAACTGAAAGTTGGCTGCATGAAAGCCCACTAGAGGGCGCTCCTATCCCGTATTTCTGATCGCCTCCGGCGATCCGCAGTAACAAGGAAGGCCGCAATGAGCTTTCGTTTTGCTCGTCGCCATGGCGACGAGCGGAGTGACGTCATGGACGTCAGCCGACGTCCTGACGTCAGCCGCCTCCGATCCACCCCTCAGCGCTGGCCGGAACTGTTTGTTCCGGCTGCGCTGGGCTCGGGCAGCTGGCGGGACCCTCTTTCGCCGCTGCACGCGGCGGATTGCCGCGCTGCAGCGGCGATCAGGTAGCACACGCGGCTGGCAAAGTGCCGGCTGCGTGTGCTCCTTTTTACAGGGAGCAAATCGGCCCAGCAGGGCCTGAGCGGCAGCCACCGGCGGTAATGGACGAGCTGAGCTCGTCCATACCGCTAAGGTGGTTAATATTGCGTAGTGCAAACCGTGAGCGATTCCGCGTGAAAATCCACATGGAAACGCTAACGAATCCGCAACCGCATGCGGATTCGTTGACGCAATTTTTGTGTAAAAAAAAAAAACAAAAAAAAAACAAAAAAAAAAAAACCGCAACGCACAAGTGGAAAAGTACCCTGTCTGGTTTCTGCACAGGAAAACTGAGAACCAGTGTTATTCCATTAGCCACTGACTAGTGCACAGTTGAGGCCCGGAACCCATTAGAAAGAGCTATCGCAATTGCTACCGATTTGTGACAGCGTTTTTGGGAGCTCCGGTGGGATCTATCCCATCCATTTACATTGGCAGAGTGTTTAGACCAGACATGGGCAAACTTGGCTCTCCAGATGTTAAAGAGAACCAGAGATGAAGCACCCTCTTGTATTTTACCTTATAAATCAGTGGGAACATGACTGTAAACACCTAATCTGCCCTTTGTTTCATTGTTCTCTGTGTAATCCGACTGTTATCACGTCTGATAAGAATCCCCGACTGAGAAGTCAGGCTGCTCCGTCTAGCTTTGCTACAGAAAGATTATAGCTAAGTCTGTCTTCTGTGGTGTTATTTCAAGCCCAAGCCTGCCCCCTTGTGGCTTTGCTATAATGACTCAGCTATAATCATTCCCAGCAAAGCCAGATTTAATTGCTCAGTCTGGGATTCTTGTGACTGCTGTTAACAGACACTTTTAGCAGTGAGGAAGAAACAGAGAGCATGGTAAGTGTTTTCTCTAATGTTCTTACTGATATACATGGTAAAATACACAAGGGTGCTTCGTCTCTGGTTCCCTTTAAGGAACTACAAATCCCACAATGCATTTGCCTTTATGAGTCATGACTGTGGCTGTCAGACTCCTGCAATGCAGTGTGGGACTTGTAGTTCCTCAACAGCTGGAGGGCCAAGTGTGCTCATGCCTAGTTTAGGGGAAACGTTAGCAATTTAAAGTGCTCCCGAAACGCTCTAGTGGGTTCCAGCCCTGAATGGGTTTTCCCCTTGCTGATAAAAACAGACAGCAGTGAAGCACTGCACTCATTTTCTCTATCAATTACATTCGCTTCTGTGATAAACCCACATACAGGGCTATTTTACACTACATGCGATTCCGATTTTTGATGCGATTCTTATGCAATTAAAAAAAAGTCCTACATGCTGTTTTTTTTTTTCTGCATTTTTCTTCTTGTGTTGCATCCGGTGAAAACTGGAATGGGGATTCGGAATTGCGATTTGCAGTGTAATAGAAAGTCGCAGACACACACGGTGTGCAGAAAACGCATGCAGAAAAATGAGGACAGCAAACTGGTGGACAAGTGTGACTCCTGCTGATTGGTGGTGCCCTGGTAGAGCAAAGTCCCCAGTATCTGTCACCAGCATGGATCTCCTGATACCGGATACATGTGCTTGCTGGTTGCTCCATCTGCAACCGGCCTAAAAAGCATACACCCCCCCCCCCCCCATGCAGCATTAAACATTCACCAAGCCTCCAGCGTCGTCGTCTAACCTACCTGTAGCTCCTAGCAGCTTTCTGGCTTCCTCTGTGTACAGCTGCCTGCGTGTCACCTGACCTGCATGGGGTCACATGACACACCAGGAGCCGTGCCAGACGCCGGAAAGCTGCTAGGAACTACAGGTGGGTTAGAGCAGTGTTTCTCATCATTTTATTGGTATGCCATGTACTCAGCAAGTACCCACTAGCATAGGAACCATTATCACAAGTACCCCTTGACAAATATATATTTAATTGTAGTACATGAAGATTGGTTCTTAACAATTTCCAAGTATTTACCATTGCTTTTAAAGGGACTCTGAGCACCTCTCCGACTCCGACCAAGAATTGAACTTTATCCCAATCAGTAGCTGATGCCCTCTTTTACATGAGAAAGCTATTCCTTTTACACAAACAGACCATCAGGGGGCGCTGTATGACTGATATTGTGGTGAAACCCCTCCCACAAGAAACTCTGAGGACCGTGGTACTCCTGGCAGTTTCCAGTCTGTGAACCTTGTTGCATTGTGGGAAATGGCTGTTTACAGCTGTTTCCCTGCTCATATACAATACATTAGAATGGAATCTCTCCCAAAATGCCGCATGTCCTGTGATTGTGATTTGCCTAATCGCAGTCGCTCTAGTGCACTGTTTCACGGACCTCTGGGGGTACTTCAGCACCTTTCAGGGGTCCCCCAGGGGCCACAGACAGAATAGCAGATCTCGCCCCCAAGGAGAGTAGTGGCAGGCTGTGCCGTGGCGCAGTAACTTACATAGCCCCGTTCCTGTGCAGACTCTTCTTGCCGGGCTCTCCTCCTCTGACCTGGGACTACCTGTATTTTGCTAGTTATTGGCTCCACCCACATCATGTCATGGCCATGCCCACTTTTTTGCCATTTCTTCGGTAGGGGGTACATTTGCTTAGGGATGACCCACAAAGAGGTACATGTGCTGAAAAGGTCAGTGGCGTAGCTAAGGAGTTGTGGGCCCTGATGGAAGTTTTACAATGGGGCCCCCTAAGCACTCTATACATAACAATACGGCGCACCAAAACCTGCCAATGGCAACTACAGTGTAAGAAAGGGATGGGGAACAGCTTGTTAATGATTACCGCTATTCAAAGTAACTATAAAAGTGATTATTATGAGCACAGGACCAATAGAGAGCTAATACTGTAGTTGAGGGAGTGCCCTTTGGGGCCCCTCTGGCCTAAGGGCCCCGATGCGGTCGCAACCTCTGCAACCCCTATTGCTATGCCCCTGGAAAAGGTTGAGAACCACTGCTCTAGTGGAATCTGTCCCATCCATTCACATTGGCAGAGCTTTTAGGGAAGTCACTAGCGATTGAGATGCTCAGAAAATGCTCTAGTAGGTCTGTTCCCTTAGAAGCTCCTGCAGTCACACAGGGCCTGATGCAGGAAAGTTTGGTAATATTGCTGTCATCATCGCACAGCAATCTTACCCTTACTACCGGTATTACGTTACATTATTTGGGTTGGAAAAAAGCGAAACATTCATTATTATTTTATTATTTAATATCTATATAGCACCGTCATCTTGCACAACACTGTGCAGAGTATATTGCCTTGTCACTAGCGGTCCCTTGGAGGAGCTCACAATCTAATCCCTACCAGAGTCCTATGTCTATGTATGTACCGTGTAGTGTATGTATCACAGTCTAGGGCCAATTCAGGGGGGAATCCAATTCACTTATCTGTATGTTTTTGGAATGTGGGAGGTAGCCAGGGTGCCCGGAGGAAGCCCACGTAGACACGGAGAGAACATACAAACTCCTTGCAGATGTTGACCTGGCTGGGATTTGAACCGGGGACCCAGCGCTGCAAGTGGAGAGTACTAACCACTACGCTACCGTGCTGCCTATCAAGTTCAACTAGAAAATAAAGTACTACACCAGCCTGCTCCCTCACATATCCCTGCTGATCCAGAGGAAGCCACAACACCAGCCTGCTCCCTCACATATCCCTGCTGATCCAGAGGAAGGTACAACACCAGCCTGCTCCCTCACATATCCCTGCTGATCCAGAGGAAGGCACAGCACCAGCCTGCTCCCTCACATATCCCTGCTGATCCAGAGGAAGGCACAGCACCAGCCTGTTCCCTCACATATCCTGAAGGCACAACACCAGCCTGCTCCCTCACATATCCCTGCTGATCCAGAGGAAGGCACAACACCAGCCTGCTCCCTCACATATCCCTGCTGATCCAGAGGAAGCCACAACACCAGCCTGCTCCCTCACATATCCCTGCTGATCCAGAGGAAGCCACAACACCAGCCTGCTCCCTCACATATCCCTGCTGATCCAGAGGAAGGTACAACACCAGCCCGCACCCTCACATATCCCTGCTGATCCAGAGGAAGGTACAACACCAGCCTGCTCCCTCACATATTCCTGCTGATCTAGAGGAAGGCACAACACCAGCCTGCTCCCTCACCTATCCCTGCTGATCCAGAGGAAGGCACAACACCAGCCTGTTCCCTCACATATCCCAGCTGATCCAGAGGAAGGCACAACACCAGCCTGCTCCCTCACATATCCCAGCTGATCCAGAGGAAGGCACAACACCAGCCTGCACCCTCACATATCCCTGCTGATCCAGAGGAAGGCACAACACCAGCCTGCTCCCTCACATATCCCTGCTGATCCAGAGGAAGGTACAACACCAGCCTGCATCCTCACATATTCCTGCTGATCCAGAGGAAGGCACAACACCAGCCTGTTCCCTCACATATCCCTACTGATCCAGAGGAAGGCACTACACCAGCCTGCTCCCTCACATATCCCTGCTGATCCAGAGGAAGGCACTACACCAGCCTGCTCCCTCACATATCCCTGCTGATCCAGAGGAAGGCACTACACCAGCCTGCTCCCTCACATATCCCTGCTGATCCAGAGGAAGCCCCAACACCAGCCTGCTCCCTCACATATCCCTGCTAATCCAGAGGAAGGCACAACACCAGCCTGCACCCTCACATATCCCTGCTGATCCAGAGGAAGGTACAACACCATCCTGCTCCCTCACATATCCCTGCTGATCCAGAGGAAGGCACAACACCAGCCTGCTCCCTCACATATCCCTGCTGATCCAGAGGAAGGCACAACACCAACCTGCTCCCTCACATATCCCTGCTAATCCAGAGGAAGGTACAACACCAGCCTGCTTCCTCACATATCCCTGCTGATCCAGAGGAAGGCATAACACCAGCCTGCACCCTCACATATCCCTGCTGATCCAGAGGAAGGTACAACACCAGCCTGCTTCCTCACATATCCCTGCTGATCCAGAGGAAGGCACAACACCAGCCTGCTCCCTCACATATCCCTGCTGATCCAGAGGAAGGTACAACACCAGCCTGCTCCCTCACATATCCCTGCTGATCCAGAGGAAGGCACAACACCAGCCTGCACCCTCACATATCCCTGCTGATCCAGAGGAAGGTACAACACTAGCCTGCTCCCTCACATATCCCTGCTGATCCAGAGGAAGGCACAACACCAGCCTGCTCCCTCACATATCCCTGCTGATCCAGAGGAAGGCACAACACCAGCCTGCTCCCTCACATATCCCTGCTGATCCAGAGGAAGGCACAACACCAGCCTGCACCCTCACATATCCCTGCTGATCCAGAGGAAGGTACAACACTAGCCTGCTCCCTCACATATACCTGCTGATCCAGAGGAGGGCACAACACCAGCCTCCTCCCTCACATATCCCCGCTGATCCAGAGGAAGGCACAACACCAGCCTGCTCCCTCACATATCCCTGCTGATCCAGAGGAAGGTACAACCCCAGCCTGCTCCCTCACATATCCCTGCTGATCCAGAGGAAGGCACAACACCAGCCTGCACCCTCACATATCCCTGCTGATCCAGAGGAAGGCACAACACCAGCCTACACCCTCACATATCCCTGCTGATCCAGCGGAAGGCACAACACCAGCCTGCTCCCTCACATATCCCTGCTGATCCAGAGGAAGGCACAACACCAGCCTGCACCCTCACATATCCCTGCTGATCCAGAGGAGGGCACAACACCAGCCTGCTCCCTCACATATCCCTGCTGATCCAGAGGAAGGCACAACACCAGGCCAGCCTGCTCCCTCACATATCCCTGCTGATCCAGAGGAAGGCACAACACCAGGCCAGCCTGCTCCCTCACATATCCCTGCTGATCCAGAGGAAGGTACAACACTAGCCTGCTCCCTCACATATCCCTGCTGATCCAGAGGAAGGTACAACACCAGCCTGCTCCCTCACATATCCCTGCTGATCCAGAGGAAGGCACAACACCAGCCTGCTCCCTCACATATCCCTGCTGATCCAGAGGAAGGCACAACACCAGCCTGCTCCCTCACATATCCCTGCTGATCCAGAGGAAGGCACAACACCAGCCTGCTCCCTCACATATCCCTGCTGATCCAGAGGAAGGCACAACACCAGGCCAGCCTGCTCCCTCACATATCCCTGCTGATCCAGAGGAAGGTACAACACCAGCCTGCACCCTCACATATCCCTGCTGATCCAGAGGAAGGTACAACACCAGCCTGCTCTCTCACATATCCCTGCTGATCCAGAGGAAGGCACAACACCAGCCTGCTCCCTCACATATCCCTGCTGATCCAGAGGAAGGCACAACACCAGCCTGCACCCTCACATATCCCTGCTGATCCAGAGGAAGGCACAACACCAGCCTGCTCCCTCACATATCCCTGCTGATCCAGAGGAAGGCACAACACCAGCCTGCTCCCTCACATATCCTTGCTGATCCAGAGGAAGGCACAACACCAGCCTGCACCCTCACATAACCCTGCTGATCCAGAGGAAGGCACAACACCAGCCTGCACCCTCACATATCCCTGCTGATCCAGAGGAGGGCACAACACCAGCCTGCTCCCTCACATATCCCTGCTGATCCAGAGGAAGGCACAACACCAGCCTGCTCCCTCACATATCCCTGCTGATCCAGAGGAAGGCACAACACCAGGCCAGCCTGCTCCCTCACATATCCCTGCTGATCCAGAGGAAGGTACAACACTAGCCTGCTCCCTCACATATCCCTGCTGATCCAGAGGAAGGTACAACACCAGCCTGCTCCCTCACATATCCCTGCTGATCCAGAGGAAGGTACAACACCAGCCTGCTCCCTCACATATCCCTGCTCATCCAGAGGAAGGCACAACACCAGCCTGCACCCTCACATATCCCTGCTGATCCAGAGGAAGGCACAACACCAGCCTGCTCCCTCACATATCCCTGCTGATCCAGAGGAAGGCACAACACCAGCCTGCTCCCTCACATATCCCTGCTGATCCAGAGGAAGGCACAACACCAGCCTGCTCCCTCACATATCCCTGCTGATCCAGAGGAAGGCACAACACCAGCCTGCTCCCTCACATATCCCTGCTGATCCAGAGGAAGGCACAACACCAGCCTGCACCCTCACATATCCCTGCTGATCCAGAGGAAGGTACAACACCAGCCTGCACCCTCACATATCCCTGCTGATCCAGAGGAAGGCACAACACCAGCCTGCACCCTCACATATCCCTGCTGATCCAGAGGAAGGTACAACACCAGCCTGCACCCTCACATATCCCTGCTGATCCAGAGGAAGGCACAACACCAGCCTGCTCCCTCACATATCCCTGCTGATCCAGAGGAAGGTACAACACTAGCCTGCTCCCTCACATATCCCTGCTGATCCAGAGGAAGGTACAACACCAGCCTGCACCCTCACATATCCCTGCTGATCCAGAGGAAGGCACAACACCAGCCTGCTCCCTCACATATCCCTGCTGATCCAGAGGAAGGTACAACACCAGCCTGCACCCTCACATATCCCTGCTGATCCAGAGGAAGGTACAACACCAGCCTGCTCCCTCACATATCCCTGCTGATCCAGAGGAAGGTACAACACTAGCCTGCTCCCTCACATATCCCTGCTGATCCAGAGGAAGGTACAACACCAGCCTGCTCCCTCACATATCCCTGCTGATCCAGAGGAAGGTACAACACCAGCCTGCTCCCTCACATATCCCTGCTCATCCAGAGGAAGGCACAACACCAGCCTGCACCCTCACATATCCCTGCTGATCCAGAGGAAGGCACAACACCAGCCTGCTCCCTCACATATCCCTGCTGATCCAGAGGAAGGCACAACACCAGCCTGCTCCCTCACATATCCCTGCTGATCCAGAGGAAGGCACAACACCAGCCTGCTCCCTCACATATCCCTGCTGATCCAGAGGAAGGCACAACACCAGCCTGCTCCCTCACATATCCCTGCTGATCCAGAGGAAGGCACAACACCAGCCTGCACCCTCACATATCCCTGCTGATCCAGAGGAAGGTACAACACCAGCCTGCACCCTCACATATCCCTGCTGATCCAGAGGAAGGCACAACACCAGCCTGCACCCTCACATATCCCTGCTGATCCAGAGGAAGGCACAACACCAGCCTGCACCCTCACATATCCCTGCTGATCCAGAGGAAGGCACAACACCAGCCTGCACCCTCACATATCCCTGCTGATCCAGAGGAAGGTACAACATCAGCCTGCTCCCTCACATATCCCTGCTGATCCAGAGGAAGGCACAACACCAGCCCGCACCCTCACATATCCCTGTTGATCCGGAGGAAGGAAAAAAAGACATGGTCCAATTAGCCCCAGGGGGCAAAAAAATGTCCATCCTGAATCCAGATGGCAATCAGATAAAATCCCTGGATTAACACCATCTGGTAATTATAGCCATGGGTGTCTTTTAACACAAGGAAAACATCTACCCTATATACTCGCGTATAAGCCCAAATTTTCTGCACAAAAAATGTGCTGAACAGTTACCCCCTCGGCTTATATGTGAGTCAGTGGAGCAGAACAGATGGTGGTGCAGGTTTTGTTACTGGCAGAGGAGTGTAAGGATCGTGTACTGGTGATTCTGCTCCTGCCAGCAGTGTGCGCTGTTTAAGCCCCCCGGTTTGTGGAGCGGAGCGTGCAAGCAACGTGTCAGTGGTGCAATGATCGGGGATTCTTCCTGTGTGGCAATCTCGGTGTCTCCTATCTATGACGCTATCTAGTGGCCTCTTGAGACTCAACTGTGTCATCCTTGGGGCACATCTGGCTATGGGGAGGGGGTTGACTTGCACTGGGGGCAGATATGGCTACCGTGGCAGCGGCTATACTGGGGAGGGGGATTATACGCGGGTCAATCACTTTTTCCTGGTTACTGAAGGGAAAAGTAGGTGCCTGGGCTTATACACGGATCAGCTTATATGCGAGTATATACAGTAACCCCCCCCTTAAATGTAAATATAGAATTTGCCATAACTACTTCTTGTGGCAATACATTCCACATTTAATCACTCTTACTGTAAAGAACCCTTTCCTAAATAAATGGGGAAAACTTTTTTTCCTCCATGCGCAGATCATGTCCCCTAAAAGCCTAGGGACAAAAAGCTTACCTGCCAAGCTTTTATATTGCTCTCTGATGTATTTATTCATGTTAATTAGATCCCCTCTAAAGGCTCATACACACATCAGACCATAGTCTTTGGAAAATGAAAGATCACAGACCAATCTTACCACCCAGTGTTCTCCCCAGAATTTTTTTCCAGCCGGGTGGCATAAAATAGTAGCCGGGTGGCATGAAAAAGTAGCCGGGTGGGGCGAGTTGAATATGCAGGGCAACTGTGCTTACAGCATAGGAGGTGGTGAGGAGGTGAGCCGATGACAGCCGGGTGGTCACCAAATCTAGCCGGGTGAAGCACCCGGCTAAAAGAGCCTGGGGAGAACACTGCTTCCATGTAGTATGAGAGCCATACTCTACACAGTCTATTCTATGGAGCTGAACTCCCCATCAGACAGAAATCTTACCCCCTTCCATGTAGTATGAGAGCCACACCTACACAGTCTATTCTATGGAGCTGCACTCCCCATCAGATAGAAATCTTACCCCCTTCCATGTAGTATGAGAGCCATACCTACACAGTCTATTCTATGGAGCTGCACTCCCCATCAGACAGAAATCTTACCCCCTTCCATGTAGTATGAGAGCCACACCTACACAGTCTATTCTATGGAGCTGCACTCCCCATCAGATAGAAATCTTTGCAAGATGCTGTACACATGCAACAGATCAGTATCTGCAAAAGATCTGTTCCTGCCAAAGATTCGTTCCTGCAAATTGCATTCATAGTCTATGATATCTGCAGATCATCATACACACCTTGTTTAGCAGACATTCATCTGCAGATCAGATACACCAGGATGGATTTTCAGAGCTGCAGATGATTGTCTGATCTGCAGCTGAATGTCCGTTAAACAAGGTGTGTATGATGATCTGCAGATATCATAGACTATGAATGCAATTTGCAGGAACGGATCTTTGGCAGGAACAGATCTTTTGCAGATACTGATCTTTTGTGTCTGTACAGCATCTGTGTGTGCAGCATCTTGCAAAGATTTCTGTCTGATGGGGAGATCAACTCCATAGAATAGACTGTGTAGGTGTGGCTCTCATACTACATGGAAGGGGGTAAGATTTCTGTCTGATGGGGAGTGCAGCTCCATAGAATAGACTGTGTAGGTGTGGCTCTCATACTACATGGAAGGGGGTAAGATTTCTGTCTGATGGGGAGTGCAGCTCCATAGAATAGACTGTGTAGGTGTGGCTCTCATACTACATGGAAGGGGTAAGATTTCTGTCTGATGGGGAGTGCAGCTCCATAGAATAGACTGTGTAGGTGTGGCTCTCATACTACATGGAAGGGGGTAAGATTTCTGTCTGATGGGGAGATCAGCTCCATAGAATAGACTGTGTAGGTATGGCTCTCATACTACATGGAAGGGGGTAAGATTTCTGTCTGATGGGGAGTGCAGCTCCATAGAATAGACTGTGTAGGTATGGCTCTCATACTACATGAAGGGTGGTAAGATTTCTGTCTGATGGGGAGTGCAGCTCCATAGAATAAACTGTGTAGGTATGGCTCTCATACTACATGGAAGGGGGTAAGATTTCTGTCTGATGGGGAGTGCAGCTCCATAGAATAGACTGTGTAGGTATGGCTCTCATACTACATGGAAGGGGGTAAGATTTCTGTCTGATGGGGAGATCAGCTCCATAGAATAGACTGTGTAGGTATGGCTCTCATACTACATGGAAGGGGGTAAGATTTCTGTCTGATGGGGAGTGCAGCTCCATAGAATAGACTGTGTAGGTATGGCTCTCATACTACATGAAGGGTGGTAAGATTTCTGTCTGATGGGGAGATCAGCTCCATAGAATAGACTGTGTAGGTATGGCTCTCATACTACATGGAAGGGGGTAAGATTTCTGTCTGATGGGGAGTGCAGCTCCATAGAATAGACTGTGTAGGTATGGCTCTCATACTACATGAAGGGTGGTAAGATTTCTGTCTGATGGGGAGTTCAGCTCCATAGAATAGACTGTGTAGGTGTGGCTCTCATACTACATGAAGGGTGGTAAGATTTCTGTCTGATGAGGAGTGCAGCTCCATAGAATAGACTGTGTAGGTATGGCTCTCATACTACATGGAAGGGGGTAAGATTTCTGTCTGATGGGGAGTTCAGCTTCATAGAATAGACTGTGTAGAGTATGGCTCTCATACTACATGGAAGGGGGTAAGATTTCTGTCTGATGGGGAGTGCAGCTCCATAGAATAGACTGTGTAGGTGTGGCTCTCATACTACATGGAAGGGGGTAAGATTTCTGTCTGATGGGGAGCGCAGCTCCATAGAATAGACTGTGTAGAGTATGGCTCTCATACTACATGAAGGGTGGCAAGATTGGTCTGTGATCTTTTATTTTCCAAAGACTATGGTCTGATGTGTGTATGAGCCTTAAGGCGTCTTTTCTCTAGACTAAATAAACCCAGTTTATCTAACCTTTCTTGGTAAGTGAGACCTTCTATCCCACGTATCAATTTTGTTGCTGGTCTCTGCACCTGCTCTAAGACTGCAATATCTTTCCTGGAATGCGCTGTCAAGAACGGTACTCGGCTAGCATGACCTTAGCATTGGTCACGCTGATCAAGTGCCGCGGGTCGCGCTTATAGTGCATTGTCTGTGCACGGCAATATTACCGCGCTTTCCTGCATCAGGCCCATAGTGGTCACAGTAAGCTCACATTGTGGTCACCGGAAGGTTACAGGATGGTCACTGTAAGGTCACAGGAGGGTCACATTGAGGTCACAGGAAGGTCACAGTGCAGTCACTGGAAGGTTGTAGAGCAATCCTGCTGTCAGGCTTGGGGAACAGCAGCCATGTCTTGGTTGAAGAGCTTGCGCTCCATTGCAGAGTACACAGGACTGTCCTGCTGTCAGGCTTGGAGGACAGCAGTCATGTCTTGGTTGAAGAGCTTACTTAGTACACAGAACTGACATATCAGAGGTCAGAGGAAGGATGGGAATGTTTACATCCTTGTGGAGGTTATTTTTGGCTCTGGTTGGACTAATGAGGACTTCTGCTGAGACAAGAGAAGAGGTAAGATTTATAGCACAGAGGAAAGGTCCCTTCCTTCGGGTTTTGCTTCTCTTCTGATGTCAGCTGATCGGTCCTCTGGTGTGCAGCAGATGTCATCCTAATTGCTTTCTTTTCTGCTACATTTACCTTAAAAGCGAGGATTTAGCTTCCTAGTGTAAACCTGTCTGTAGATATCCAGGACCAGCCTGGCATGTGGGTCTACCGACCACCCTCACCACCCTCCAGCCACTGTGGCATTCCATATCACTTCATCACTAATGCCTGGCTTAGCTGCACCTTTTATGTGTGAATGAGAGAAAAAAGGATAAAGAGGTGACAGGACAGTGACAATTGCTAGGATTAGAGTGTGAGCTCCTCTGAGGACAGTCAGTGACATGACTCTGTAATGTGCTGCAGAAGATGTCAGTGTTATATAAATACATAATAATAATATGGTAGGACATTACACTATGACTATGGTAGGATTAGAGTGTGAGCTCCTCTGAGGACAGTCAGTGACATGACTATGTACTCTGTAATGTGCTGCAGGAGATGTCAGTGCTATATAAATACATAATAATAATAATAATATGGTAGGACATTAGACTATGACTCCGGTAGGATTAGAGTGTGAGCTCCTCTGAGGACAGTCAGTGACATGACTATGTACTCTGTACAGTGCTGCAGAAGATGTCAGTGCTATATAAATACATAATAATAATATAATAGGACATTAGACTATGACTATGGTAGGATTAGAGTGTGAGCTCCTGAGGACCGTCAGTGACATGACTATGTACTCTGTAATGTGCTGCAGAAGATGTCAGTGCTATATAAATACATAATAATAATATGGTAGGACATTAGACTATGACTATGGTAGGATTAGAGTGTGAGCTCCTCTGAGGACAGTCAGTGACATGACTATGTACTCTGTAATGTGCTGCAGGAGATGTCAGTGCTATATAAATACATAATAATAATATGGTAGGACATTAGACTATGACTATGGTAGGATTAGAGTGTGAGCTCCTCTGGGGACAGTCAGTGACATGACTATGTACTCTGTACAGTGCTGCAGAAGATGTCAGTGCTATATAAATACATAATAATAATATGGTAGGACATTAGACTATGACTATGGTAGGATTAGATTGCGAGCTCCTCTGAGGACAGTCAGTGACATGACTATGTACTCTGTAATGTGCTGCAGGAGATGTCAGTGCTATATATATAAATACATAATAATAATATGGTAGGACATTACACTATGACTATGGTAGGATTAGAGTGGGAGCTGCTCTGTGGACAGTCATTGACATGACTATGTACTCTGTAATGTGCTGCAGGAGATGTCAGTGCTATATAAATACATAATAATAATAATATGGTAGGACATTAGATTATGACCATGGCAGGATTAGAGTGTGAGCCCCTCTGAGGACAGTCAGTGACATGACTATGTACTCTGTAATGTGCTGCTGAAGATGTCACTGCTATATAAATACATAATAATAATATGGTAGGACATTAGACTATGACTATGGTGGGGTTAGAGTGTGAGCCCCTCTAAAGACAGTCAGTGACATGACTATGTACTCTGTAATGTGCTGCAGAAGATGTCAGTGCTATATAAATACATAATAATAATATGGTAGGGCATTAGACTATGACTATGGTAGGATTAGAATGTGAGCTCCTCCGAGGACAGTCAGTGACAGGACTATGTACTCTGTAATGTGCTGCAGGAGATGTCTGTGCTATATAAACACATAATAATAATATGGGAGGACATTAGACTATGACTATAGTAGGATTAGATTGTGAGCTCCTCTGAGGACAGTCAGTGACATGACTATGCACTCTGTAATGTGCTGCAGGAGATGTCAGTGCTATATAAATACATAATAATAATAATAATATGGTAGGACATTACACTATGACTATGGTAGGATTAGATTGTGAGCTCCTCTGAGGACAGTCAGTGACATGACTATGCACTCTGTAATGTGCTGCAGAAGATGTCACTGCTATATAAATGCATAATAATAATAATAATATGGTAGGACATTAGACTATGACTATGGTAGGATTAGAGTGTGAGCTCCTCTGAGAACAGTCAGTGACATGACTATGTACTCTGTAATGTGCTGCAGAAGATGTCAGTGCTATATAAATGCATAATAATAATAATAATATGGTAGGACATTAGACTATGACTATGGTAGGATTAGATTGTGAGCTCCTCTGAGGACAGCCAGTGACATGACTATGCACTCTGTAATGTGCTGCAGAAGATGTCACTGCTATATAAATACATAATAATAATATGGTAGGACATTAGACTATGACTATGGTAGGATTAGTGTGTGAGCTCCTCTGAGGACAGTCAGTGACATGACTATGTACTCTGTAATGTGCTGCAGAATATGTCAGTGCTATATAAATACATAATAAGAATAATATGGTAGGACATTAGACTAGGACTATGGTAGGATTAGAGTGTGAGCTCCTCTGAGGACAGTCAGTGACATGACTATAATGTGCTGCAGGAGATGTCAGTGCTATATAAATACATAATAATAATATGGTAGGACATTACACTATGACTATGGTAGGATTAGAGTGTGAGCTCCTCTGAGGACAGTCAGTGACATGACTATGTACTCTGTAATGTGCTGCAGAAGATGTCAGTGCTATATAAATACATAATAATAATATGGTAGGACATTAGACTATGACTATGGTAGAATTAGAGTGTGAGCTCCTCTGAGGACAGTCAGTGACATGACTATGTACTCTGTAATGTGCTGCAGAAGGTGTCAGTGCTATATAAATACATAATAATAATATGGTAGGACATTAGGCTATGACTATGGTAGGGATTCGATTGTGAGCTCCTCTGAGGACAGTCAGTGACATTACTATGTACTCTGTAATGTGCTGCAGAAGATGTCAGTGCTATATAAATACATAATAATAATATGGTAGGACATTAGACTGACTGGTAGGATTAGAGTGTGAACTCCTCTGAGGACAGTCAGTGACATGACTATGTACTCTGTAATGTGCTGCAGAAGATGTCAGTGCTATATAAATACATAATAATAATATGGTAGGACATTAGACTATGACTATGGTAGGATTAGAGTGTGAGCTCCTCTGAGGACAGTCAGTGACATGACTATGTACTCTGTAAAGTGCTGCAGTAGATGTCAGTGCTATATAAATACATAATAATAATATGGTAGGACATTAGACTAGAACTATGGTAGGATTAGAGTGTGAGCTCCTCTGAGGACAGTCAGTGACATGACTATGTGCTCTGTACAGTGCTGCAGGAGATGTCAGTGCTATATAAATACATAATAATAATATGGTAGGACATTACACTATGACTATGGCAGGATTAGAGTGTGAGCTCCTCTGAGGACAGTCAGTGACATGACTATGTACTCTGTAATGTGCTGCAGGAGATGTCACTGCTATATAAATACATTATAATATGGAAGGACATTATGACTATAGTAGGATTAGATTATGTATGTTCAGTATTCGTAGTTTGGCTTCCCCGCCATGTCATTGAGTGCATTGCTTTGTGTGTCTTTCTTACTATGAATATAGAAATGCATGCCGGGGTCACAATGTTTAACATACAACAAGGTGTTGAGCATGTGATTATTGGAAAAGCAGAATTTGTTATTATTGGTCAGACTCAGGTTATAAGACCTCCATTGAGTTCGTTGGAATGATTTAATACTTGTAGCCATCAAGCAGATTTCAGTATAATTTGCTTAAAGTGGGAATACACTCAGCCAAAACCATCTGAATGGTTTCCAAGGTACTGGAAGGGTTAATACTAAAGCTTTTTACTTCATGTTGCTGATGATTCATAAGCCTGCTGTGGCAGCATTGTCAGACTGTGTCGGAGGTGTACTGCTCTGTGTAAGCAAGGCAGACACGTTTCTGCTGTAAAAGGGAGGGGGGGATACGATTCCTAGTGGTTTGGGTCACCCCGAGCTGCTTGGTTACTCTATCCTACTTAAGGTAAACCTGAAATGGGGGTGGGGGGGTTATTTAGTGCTTTGGCCTGGTGTCAACTGTGCATTTGCCGCCCGGCATCTTACTTCCGTTGCCGGGAGCTTTCAACGCCTGCACAGTACAGAACGCTCCTGGTCGGACTGCACCTGCGCCAACTGGAGGATTTTTGTTGATCACCCAGTTGTGAATGATCCAGGCTGCGGAGGATGGCGGCGAGGGTGCGATCAGCCTGAAGGGGGCTACAGGAAGCTCCGGCTATGTATATATATTTTTTTCTTCCCATCTCGGGTATAGATTCCCTTCCCCTGATCCCTGACAGGTGGTAATCATCACATCTGTGTACTTCGTTTAATAAGAACCTGAAGTGAGAAGAATATGGAGGCTGCCATTTTTTTCCCCTTTAAACAATGCACATTGCCTGGCTGTCCTGCTGACCCTCTGTCTGTAATACTTGTAGCCATAGCACCTGAACAAGCATGTGGTAGATCAGTTGCTCCGACTGAAGTCTGACTGGATTAGCTTCATGCTTGTTTCAGAGTTGTGGCTCAGGCACTACTGCTGCCCGAAAATCGAGGACTGCCAGGCAACTGGTATTGTTTAAAAGGAAATAAATATGGCTGCCTACATAGGTCTCTCACCTCGGGTTCACTTTAAGCCTGTTTGATTGTAATTTTCAAGGTATAAATTCTTCTGTGTTGGGTGTGCAGTGTGCAGGGCAGGTGGAGTCGGTACAAAAATCTTCAGACTCCCAACTCTTCAGTTTATGAAACCTCTGACTTCAGGTACCCAAAAATGACTCCGACTCCTTAGGCCCCGTTCACACCGCACGCGTTTCCAGCCGCGTTTTGGAAACGCGTGCGGGAGGCCGACACGCACGACATCAGACAGAGCATAGCGTGCACTGTCTGATGTTCACACTGCATGCGTTCCGGACCTGTGCGGTCCGGGAACGCATGCTGCACGCATTTTTTGTAAAAACGCATGGCTGTCCCATTCACTTTTCAGTGATGGGATCAGCCACGCAACACACACAAACGCGGATGGCGTGCGTTCGTACGCGTTGCGTTCCGCACGCATGGCCATCCGCGTTTGTGATGTGAACGGGGCCTAAGTCTAATACTTAACAGGGCTGTGGATTTTGTACACAAATCACCCGACTCCGACTCCTCAGTTTATAAAATCAACGACATCGACTCCAACTCCGGGTGCCCAAAATGGCTCCGACTCCACAGCCCTGGCAGTGTGTGCATATGTATATATACATAGGTGTGTATGTGTGTGTGTTGTATGCATATGTATATATGTGTTTGTTATTTGTAGTTCCATTAATATTTGCCTGTGATGCTAGTTTCGTCTCCTCCGCACACAATAGACCGCAGGGACTATTACTTACATACGTTCTATACGGCAGCTCTGCAGAACTTTGTATCTGCGTCTGTTTACTGTGGTGTGAGTTATGGAATGTTGTACTATTTTCATCCTATGGGCATATGTTGCAGCGCCCACATCTTCCCATGCCTGCTGTATATTACATTAATTAGATTTGTTCCAAGTAACTCTGCATCTAAAAATACTATCGCTAAACTTGTGGCTTGGTTATTGGCAGCGACGCGAGGTTACGGGCGAATAATTACCGCTAGTTCAGAATCTCGCAAGTAGCAGATGCCAATGTCTGTCTGCACGTCAGCTGATGATCTTTGCATGCAACTGGGAACGATTAGGTTCCCGGTTGCGTGCAAAGATCATGTAAATTATATATACTACATGATCAGGATTAGATTGTGATCTCCTCTGAGGACAGTCAGTGACATGACTATGTACTCTGTAATGTGCTGCAGGAGATGTCAGTACTATATAAATACATAATAATAATATGGTAGGACATTAGACTATGACTATGGTAGGATTAGAGTGTGAGCTCCTCTGAGGACAGTCAGTGACATGACTATGTACTCTGTACAGTGCTGCAGAAGATGTCAGTGCTATATAAATACATAATAATAATATGGTAGGACATTAGACTATGACTATGGTAGGATTAGAGTGTGAGCTCCTCTGAGGACAGTCAGTGACATGACTA